>NC_041381.1:616507048-616508684 GCF_002162155.2 Triticum dicoccoides
AAAAAAATATCTGACCCTTTTTGGCCACACCAACATCATTGGCGTCTGCTTTGCATGGGAGATGCCATGATCCCCGGCGTTTGACGCGCTGGACCGTTGGCTGGCCGGCGAGGCAAAGGGGAAACTTCATGAACCTCGGTGCCCCCCAACCTAGACGGCACGGACTTTGGTGTGTTCTCCTGCTAACTCATCTAGCCCCACGGGGTACTGTCCCCAATCCATTCAGAGTTGCAAGAACTCTTGCTGCTCCCCCCTCTCCTACCACTAGTACATGCATTTGAGCGAGAAATAATATGGATCGGAGGGAGTAGCAGTTTTTACATGATGGAGGAACCCTAGTACATGCATTTCTCCAATTTCAAGTGTGTTGGAACAGTTTGAATGTGTTGTTTAACTGTGGTGATAATGGGATATGCATGGGGTATAGTACGAATAGTGTTTCGTGTGTAGAAAGATTGAGGGTTAGGTTTAGTATATGTGTTTGGAAAAACTTTGCTTAGTATACATGTTAATTAATGGCATTATTTTCAGACATCATGAATACATTAATGTGGATGTGTCAATTAAATTTCATAGATGTGAGCATAGGAGACACCAGGAACTATGGGTGGATAACCAAGATCAAAACATGCACAAGCATCACCCTCGTTCTCTACCACATCAACTACTTTCCCCCGTCTCACCAATCCACATTGTGTGTACCCTTGTACGCCGATCATCATGTACATTACACACTCGTGCTATCTCATGGAATGAGCGGTCCAAACTGGTTCATGCCACAAGCGGTCTCAAGAGAGAAGGCTAGCATGGTCGGTCGATTATGGTTCATGGGGTGGCCGGGTGGGGGAGGGGGGCAATCGGAACGACTTCGAAATGGTACATATAGGTGGTGATTTATGGTTTTGGTTAGCATGACTCACATGGCAGCTCAATACGGAAGGACCAAAGAGCCTCTATATTTTGGAGCACATGATTCTCGCTCCCAGGCCAAAATTTTAGAAAAGCATTTTGTGTTTTTTATCTCTGGGTACACATCGATGTTTCCTATTTATCGGCATGCTTTTATTAAATAACATACTTATTTTTAGGCCACGCAAAAAATAAAATTTTCTAGCACATTAACAACAACGAAAGTAAGCCCCTTTTGGTACATGCTTTTTTTTGTAAACCACATGTAAAACATATATTGATCAAAATTTGTATGCATATACTCCCTCCGTTCCCAAATATAAGTCTTTCTAGAGATTTCAACAAGTAACTACATACAGAGCAAAATGACTGAATCTACACTCTAAAATATATCTATATACATCCGTATGTTGTTGTCCATTTGAAATGTCTAAAAAGACTTATATTTAGGAACGGAGGGAATACTAGACATCTATACGTAGTTTTTCTTTCAGAATTGTTTGCGCTCTAGGAACCATATTTTTGAAAGAAAAAAAAATCAAACTACTATAACCCGAATCCGAATTGCTTCCTTGACTATAAAAAGGCTTATAGATGGCGCCTTGGCTGTTACGTGCAGAAGATACAAATTTCCTATTTGACGCCCGTTATGGTTATAATGGTACAAGGCGCACCAAACACCCTCCCCCCCCCCCTCCTCTCAAAAGATGATATGTGGGCCGGCCCA
>NC_041381.1:616509363-616511174 GCF_002162155.2 Triticum dicoccoides
TAGAACAAATTTGGAAGCGCGAACAATTTCTTAAAGCACGAACATTTTTTGAATATTGAGAATAAATTTTGAAGCAGAGAACAAATTTGAAAAATCCCTAATATATTTGGAAGCGCAAACATTTTTTGAAAACCTGAACAAAAAAGTTGAAGTTTGATACATTATATTAAGTTCGAAAGTTTTGCACTTTTTTGTGTCACGAGAACAATTTTTGAATTTTGAGAACAATTTTTAAAAAACTGAACATTTTATGGAAAGGCTAACAAAATTTGAATATTTTGAAAAAAAGAGAAAAGAAAAAGGAAATGAAATAAGAAACCAAAGAAAAAATGAAAAAGAAGAAAAGAAAAAGGAAACAGAAAGGAATTTGAAAATCTGAAGAACAAAAAGGAAATAGAAAGAGAAGAAAAGGAATTGAAAAAATGAAATAAAGAAACAGAAAAACAAAGAAATAAGAAAAAAAAGAAACAGAAAAAGCAAAAGAAAAAAACGGAAAAACCGATGAAAGCAACGAAAACCCGGTTCGGGGAACCTTCTAGAAGGTTCACAAAACCGGATTGGGCAGTTGGTAACGTATCTAAGTGGGCCGGCCCAAGCAACGTCGCTCCGTTGTTCCCCCTGTGCGAAGCGCCCGCATTTTGCCGCAGTGAGCGGCCAATAGGAAATTCCACCTTTCCCCTCTCCAGTGACATCCCTCACCACCGGCCCTCTTTATTTCTCCCATCGCCACTAAATAAATATGGACGGACGTCACTACCGCACCATGCTACTATTTTATGACTATGATGGGCTGCCATGTTGATGTCATGTTTGCATCATGATCGTGTGACTGCATGGCCGCGAGCCATGATCATACTGCGGAGGCCATGTCGCGCTCAAAGGCAGCAGGGAGAGCGTTCTTTCTCCACATATTCCGATAATAAATATATGTACTCCGAAGAACTGGGAATGAATCAATTTTTCAAGAACCAAGACGGAGTAATAATACGTTGTCGGTAGGAAATGGTGTTTGTATGGTTTCCAAAAAATAACGTTTATATTTGCCTATTTGGTGAGTTTTTCGACGGGGGAAACGGAGGCTGCAGCCACCCCAAAGTCAATATTGCTAGATGCTGATACTATATCCGTACAGCTGTTTTCAGTAGCAGAGATGGGCATTGCCTCGGGTGCCGTGCATGCATGTAGCTCCTTGCCAAAAGATCCGAGGCCAAAATCCCCAAAGCACCAGAAAGCATGCAGACGCGAGGCAGGCTGAAAAGGCACACGAAACAAGACGTCCATCCATCCTCCCGCCGTCTCCTCCGTGCAGTCCAGCGCCCGGCAAATTTGACCATTTTTACCTATGGACGAAATCAATTCACGGAATGAACTGACCGTGAAACTATTTCACAGCCCTAACCTTTTTATGTAGCGCCCGCCACGACGGCGCCACACCCTACTGTGCAGCGCCTAGCACGGGGGCGTTGCACACCAGTCCACCGTGGCAGCCCCTGGGCCCGCACCCAGCAGTGCAACGCCTCCGTGCTAGGCGCCGCACATGTAATGTGCAGCGCCTAGCACTCAGGCGTCACACTTGTAAAGTGCAGCGCCTAGCGCATAGGTGCTGCACTGCGACTTATCCAGCCACTCGGCTGCCCCCCCCCACCCCCACACCACACACTCTCCCACTCTCCTCCCCGAGCTTTGCCCCCTCTCCCACTCTCTCCCCCTCTCAAATCCTCTCCCAAATCTTGCTAATTTGAAGAATTTGTCCGTGGATTTCGAAGTCAAACCCTCCCTCAAGGTAATATTCTCCATTCCCCTTGTTTTGA
>NC_041381.1:616511184-616514893 GCF_002162155.2 Triticum dicoccoides
AAAAAAATATCTGACCCTTTTTGGCCACACCAACATCATTGGCGTCTGCTTTGCATGGGAGATGCCATGATCCCCGGCGTTTGACGCGCTGGACCGTTGGCTGGCCGGCGAGGCAAAGGGGAAACTTCATGAACCTCGGTGCCCCCCAACCTAGACGGCACGGACTTTGGTGTGTTCTCCTGCTAACTCATCTAGCCCCACGGGGTACTGTCCCCAATCCATTCAGAGTTGCAAGAACTCTTGCTGCTCCCCCCTCTCCTACCACTAGTACATGCATTTGAGCGAGAAATAATATGGATCGGAGGGAGTAGCAGTTTTTACATGATGGAGGAACCCTAGTACATGCATTTCTCCAATTTCAAGTGTGTTGGAACAGTTTGAATGTGTTGTTTAACTGTGGTGATAATGGGATATGCATGGGGTATAGTACGAATAGTGTTTCGTGTGTAGAAAGATTGAGGGTTAGGTTTAGTATATGTGTTTGGAAAAACTTTGCTTAGTATACATGTTAATTAATGGCATTATTTTCAGACATCATGAATACATTAATGTGGATGTGTCAATTAAATTTCATAGATGTGAGCATAGGAGACACCAGGAACTATGGGTGGATAACCAAGATCAAAACATGCACAAGCATCACCCTCGTTCTCTACCACATCAACTACTTTCCCCCGTCTCACCAATCCACATTGTGTGTACCCTTGTACGCCGATCATCATGTACATTACACACTCGTGCTATCTCATGGAATGAGCGGTCCAAACTGGTTCATGCCACAAGCGGTCTCAAGAGAGAAGGCTAGCATGGTCGGTCGATTATGGTTCATGGGGTGGCCGGGTGGGGGAGGGGGGCAATCGGAACGACTTCGAAATGGTACATATAGGTGGTGATTTATGGTTTTGGTTAGCATGACTCACATGGCAGCTCAATACGGAAGGACCAAAGAGCCTCTATATTTTTGGAGCACATGATTCTCGCTCCCAGGCCAAAATTTTAGAAAAGCATTTTGTGTTTTTTATCTCTGGGTACACATCGATGTTTCCTATTTATCGGCATGCTTTTATTAAATAACATACTTATTTTTAGGCCACGCAAAAAATAAAATTTTCTAGCACATTAACAACAACGAAAGTAAGCCCCTTTTGGTACATGCTTTTTTTTGTAAACCACATGTAAAACATATATTGATCAAAATTTGTATGCATATACTCCCTCCGTTCCCAAATATAAGTCTTTCTAGAGATTTCAACAAGTAACTACATACAGAGCAAAATGACTGAATCTACACTCTAAAATATATCTATATACATCCGTATGTTGTTGTCCATTTGAAATGTCTAAAAAGACTTACATTTAGGAACGGAGGGAATACTAGACATCTATACGTAGTTTTTCTTTCAGAATTGTTTGCGCTCTAGGAACCATATTTTTGAAAGAAAAAAAAATCAAACTACTATAACCCGAATCCGAATTGCTTCCTTGACTATAAAAAGGCTTATAGATGGCGCCTTGGCTGTTACGTGCAGAAGATACAAATTTCCTATTTGACGCCCGTTATGGTTATAATGGTACAAGGCGCACCAAACACCCTCCCCCCCCCCCTCCTCTCAAAAGATGATATGTGGGCCGGCCCATACAAAGTGTTACGCCTCTTCGTCCCACATTGTCGCCGCTACCTTTCGTGAGAGCTCCTATGCGCCGCTCGCTGCGGCAAATTGTCGAGCGGACTCACAGGCGCCTCTCCAGCTGGGCCGGCCCATTCGCGCAACGCATTGTAAAAATCCCAAAAAACTCTGCTCGAGAGAGGGATCAAGCCAGGGACCTCCATCTTTGTATGCACGAGCATAGCCATCGCGATAGACAAGCTTTCTTGGTTTGCTACGGCGTGCGGAGCTAAATGTAATGGAGACCCGAACATTTTCTTAAATTCCTAACTCGAAAATTATTTTGAAAAGGTGTTTCTTAAAAAGAGAACACTTTCCAAATTTTAGAAGAAAAACTAAAAGGCTTGAACAAATTTTTGATAAACTGAACACTTTTTAAAATGCCGAACATTTCTTGAATTTAGAGAACAAAATTTTGAAATCGAGAACAAAATTTCAACATGAACATTTTTTTAAAGCACAAACATTTTTTTAATCTTGAGAACAAATTTTGAAATAGAGAACAAATTTGTAAGCGTGGAAATTTGAGAACAAAATTTGAACATGAACATTTTTTAAAGCACGAACATTTTTTTAATCTTGAGAACAAAATTTGAACAGAGAACAAATTTGGAAGCGCGGATTTTTTTTAAAAGCATGAACATTTTTTTTGAATCTTGAGAACAAATTTTGAAACATAGAACAAATTTGGAAGCGCGAACAATTTCTTAAAGCACGAACATTTTTTGAATATTGAGAATAAATTTTGAAGCAGAGAACAAATTTGAAAAATCCCTAATATATTTGGAAGCGCAAACATTTTTTGAAAACCTGAACAAAAAAGTTGAAGTTTGATACATTATATTAAGTTCGAAAGTTTTGCACTTTTTTGTGTCACGAGAACAATTTTTGAATTTTGAGAACAATTTTTAAAAAACTGAACATTTTATGGAAAGGCTAACAAAATTTGAATATTTTGAAAAAAAGAGAAAAGAAAAAGGAAATGAAATAAGAAACCAAAGAAAAAATGAAAAAGAAGAAAAGAAAAAGGAAACAGAAAGGAATTTGAAAATCTGAAGAACAAAAAGGAAATAGAAAGAGAAGAAAAGGAATTGAAAAAATGAAATAAAGAAACAGAAAAACAAAGAAATAAGAAAAAAAAGAAACAGAAAAAGCAAAAGAAAAAAACGGAAAAACCGATGAAAGCAACGAAAACCCGGTTCGGGGAACCTTCTAGAAGGTTCACAAAACCGGATTGGGCAGTTGGTAACGTATCTAAGTGGGCCGGCCCAAGCAACGTCGCTCCGTTGTTCCCCCTGTGCGAAGCGCCCGCATTTTGCCGCAGTGAGCGGCCAATAGGAAATTCCACCTTTCCCCTCTCCAGTGACATCCCTCACCACCGGCCCTCTTTATTTCTCCCATCGCCACTAAATAAATATGGACGGACGTCACTACCGCACCATGCTACTATTTTATGACTATGATGGGCTGCCATGTTGATGTCATGTTTGCATCATGATCGTGTGACTGCATGGCCGCGAGCCATGATCATACTGCGGAGGCCATGTCGCGCTCAAAGGCAGCAGGGAGAGCGTTCTTTCTCCACATATTCCGATAATAAATATATGTACTCCGAAGAACTGGGAATGAATCAATTTTTCAAGAACCAAGACGGAGTAATAATACGTTGTCGGTAGGAAATGGTGTTTGTATGGTTTCCAAAAAATAACGTTTATATTTGCCTATTTGGTGAGTTTTTCGACGGGGGAAACGGAGGCTGCAGCCACCCCAAAGTCAATATTGCTAGATGCTGATACTATATCCGTACAGCTGTTTTCAGTAGCAGAGATGGGCATTGCCTCGGGTGCCGTGCATGCATGTAGCTCCTTGCCAAAAGATCCGAGGCCAAAATCCCCAAAGCACCAGAAAGCATGCAGACGCGAGGCAGGCTGAAAAGGCACACGAAACAAGACGTCCATCCATCCTCCCGCCGTCTCCTCCGTGCAGTCCAGCGCCCGGCAAATTTGACCATTTTTACCTATGGACGAAATCAATTCACGGAA
>NC_041381.1:616514903-616533403 GCF_002162155.2 Triticum dicoccoides
CACTCTCCTCCCCGAGCTTTGCCCCCTCTCCCACTCTCTCCCCCTCTCAAATCCTCTCCCAAATCTTGCTAATTTGAAGAATTTGTCCGTGGATTTCGAAGTCAAACCCTCCCTCAAGGTAATATTCTCCATTCCCCTTGTTTTGATCCAAGAAAAGTTCCCATTGCTCATTTGTTGCTTGTTTGGGGAAACCCTAGTTTTGTTTGGATCTAGAGAGCAACAGAATGTATGTCAAGCTACAGACCTGGCTAGGCGCGGAAGCGCTGCACTGTGGTGTGTGACCCCTCCTGGCTAGGCGCTGCACAGGTCTGTACCTATCCAGAGAGCAACAGAATGTGTGTCATGCTACAGACCTGTGCAGCGCCTAGCCTGGAGGCGTCGCACTCCACAGTGCAACGCCTAGCACGGAAGCGCTGCACTGTGGTGTGTGACGCCTCCTGGCTAGGCGCTGCACTGTGGTATGTGGCGCCTCCAGGCTAGGCGTCACACATGTCTGTAATTTTTCCTTCGTTCTGTTGCTCCTTGTTGCTCCAGTTTTGCATCACAGATAGTTGCATCACAGAATAAGCATTACTAAAAGATTTAAGTTAAACATTACCACCAACATAGAGTTCAACACATAGAATGACCATCACGACAAGTTCGACATAACCACCAACATAGCTACCATTACTACCATTACTAAAAGAGAACGACGACTAGTTCCTTCCGCGCTTGCTGGCTCCTCCCCCTCTCTTGGAGGGTATCTTCTTCACCTTCCTAGGGAGACGAACCCGCTCCGGCTCTGGCTCCGGTTCCTCCACGTCATCCACATCGTCATCCACATCGTCATCCAAATAGTCGTCCAAAGCCGCCATCCGCGAGGTGCCGATCGTCCTTTTGCCTCTTTGGGTGAAGTCCTCGGGTGTGTATTTGTTGATTCCCTTCCTAGGCTTTAACTCGTATGCAGACCGAACCTTGTAGGCCCCCAAGGTCATATCATCAGAAACCTATGCAGCCACAAAAGATATGGAAAGACCATTTGTGAGAATATAATTAGCAATGCATCAACAATTGGATATATAACCTCAGGCCATACCTCTTGGGTGAGCACACCCACTTCTTGGGTGACCACACCCACATCCTCATCGTCCAAAGGATTATCATGGCCAGAAGTTGCATCTGATGGTGTCGCCGACCTAGAACGTTCTGGTGATACATACTCGGGGTCACGACAACCGAAAAGGTTTGACAGCCGCCTTAACTTTTGGCCCTGGCGCTGCAACATGAACAAGTGAATGAGACATCGAACGTAGCAACACATGTTAAGTGCTAATTTGAAGGAGATGTGAACCTTAATGAATGCTCGAAGTGCACCTTCCCCATCGCTTTTGCCAGCCGGGGTTGTTTCCAGAATAGTGGCGGTCTCATCAGCTGCTTTCTTGATCTGGGCACGCTATGAACAAAAAAGGTATTAACGTGTTAGGCAAGTGAAGATGTGAATATTGCGAATTGAAAAGCATAAAGGACACATACCACAAAGTTCATCATTGGCCCCGCAGGGATCACGGAGTTGCCTTTCCTGACTAATGCGTTGTACTGGTGCTGGGCTACCTCATCAAAGACGGTGGGTTCTTCCAAAATCTTATCATCATACGCCGGCTTGCATACCTCCACACGGGTGATGCCTAGAAACCATGTGAGATAGTTGTTGAACGCAATCGGGCAGTGCTCACGATGCTTGGCTCGTTTTCCAGCCCTAGCTTGCTCCAAAGCAAGCGCCCATTGTATGACATACTTGTTGTGATGCTTGGCCCAATCCTTGATCTTCCGCTGCTTTTTCCTATCCAACCTGCAAGTTAGAAACATAATATTAGCATCATCGAAACCGCCGAGAAGCTGCTAATTGCTCAAGGTTGATTATATCTTACGCGTGTAGCACTATATCAGTGTCCTCAAACTCCGCGGGTGTGGCATGAACAAACCAAACTGACGGTACACCCGATGTGGCATGAGAAGCTCAACCGCCCAGTTGCATATGAGTGGACACCGCATATGCCAGAGATCCCTATCCCTAGTGCACATCGGATTCAGCCTGAACTCTATAGGGTTCCCAAAACTCTCTCCTTTTCCATACGGTTCCCATTCAACCTACAAAATTGGATAGAATGAAAAATTGATATCGAGTTACGACGGAAGCATGATAATAACTTATGCAATGTTAATTCACCTGCTCAGGCGTGATCGCGTCCATCTCGCTCCTGTACAGCTTGTACATGACCGAGGGATCATCCGTCATCTCATTTAACACATCCCACTTGTAAGCCCAAGTGGGGAGCCGTAGTGGGTCGTCTTTCTCGTCCCAATCGTCCAACTTCACGGTCTTCGGTCGTCCAACCGGCAAACACTCCCAGCTCCATATGGAAAGTGCGAGCAAACAACCACCAATACCTCCAGATAGCCTACAACAGGCTTCGTCCAACTGCACATAAAAGAGAACATGGCTGAATTAACAGCAAGATCGCATTCATAATGTACCAATGAATTGAAACAGAAACAACTTCATACCTGTCTATACAAGTAAGCCAGTGTCGCCGAACCCCAACTCCATTTGCTATCGAAG
The DNA here is from genome assembly GCF_002162155.2 of Triticum dicoccoides. Classification (NCBI taxonomy): domain Eukaryota; kingdom Viridiplantae; phylum Streptophyta; class Magnoliopsida; order Poales; family Poaceae; genus Triticum; species Triticum dicoccoides. Next base: position 616,517,506 of record NC_041381.1, read on the forward strand.
ACGGTCAACGCCTTGAGCCACATCCATGGAGCATTCTTGCCTGTGCCATCAGCAAACATACTCCTGGATATCACGTACCACATGTAGACACGAGCATATGTCTTCACCGTGTCCTCATTAGCATCCTCAGGGCAATTACTGAAGTTCGATACAATCCACGTGAAAGTAGCACCGGCTGCGACTCTTTCCTTCTTCTTGCCTTCTACTTCTGGTTCCCGCGGCTCCGGAGGAACCATACCGATAAGGGCAAGCATTTGCTCGCGCCATCCATCAGAATCGGTGCTCATACATAGAGGTTTCCCATCGATAGGAAGACCGGTGATCATAGCTATATCCTGGAGCGTCAAGGTCATCTCCCTGGTCCGAAGATGGAAAGTGTGTGTCTCCGGCCTCCAATGATCAATAAGCGCGGTGAGTGCTGGAGCATTGTTGGGTGGCGTCGACCTGCTGACCAACTGAATGAAAGGGAGAAGTCCTGTCTCCCTAACATACGGCGTGTACCTCTCATCATAGTGCATCCACCCAAGGTTGACCCCGTGAGCCCGAAGCTTCAAAGGTGCAAGCTCCTACAAGCAAACAAACAAATCATTACATATGGGGGGTATGTGTTTGAAAAAAGAAACACGAAATTCATAACACCGGCAACTTTCATTATTACCTGCTGCTTCACCGACATAGCGTACGACCGGTGTTGTAGATCCCAATGATCATTGAGAAGCCAAACCATCCTAGCAATTTGCAAGAAAGCTTTCTTGTCAACACGATTATCTTTTGAATAAAAAAAACTAAAGTACGGCTACTACATGCAAATTTCAAAGCATATGTATCCAAACCATTCTTGCCAATACAAATGTGATTTCAATAAACTAAACTAAGCCTACTTCATGCAAGATTCAATACAAATATCTTTTCCATATAAATAAAATGTCAACCTATGTATCCAAACTATATAAATAACATGTCAACCTATGTATCCAAACCACATTCTAATCTAACAAGGGTTCCCCAAATCTAATACATGCAAGATTCAAACAAAAGTTCCCCAAATCTAATGCATGCAATATTCAAACAAGTGTTCCTCAAATCTCCGAAATAGCATACATTCTATGGATAGAAAGAAGGGGATCGGAGAAAAGTACCTTCTAGGATGGATTGGTGAAGGAATTCACGGGCCAAATCGTCAGATCTGAAGGATTTTGGAGAGGGGATTGAGAGGGGGAGAGGAGAGGGCCGTCGCCGCCGCTGTTCTGTAACTGGTAATGGGGTGGGTTGGGGACGACTAGTGCGCGCGACTGCATCTAAGACAAGTGTGGCGCCCGAGCGCTAGGCACTGCACATTACATGTGCGGCGCCTAGCACGGAGGCGTTGCACTGCTGGGTGCGGGCCCAGGGGCTGGCACGGTGGACTGGTGTGCAACGCCCCCGTGCTAGGCGCTGCACAGTTGGGTGTGGCGCCGTCGTGGCGGGCGCTACACAAAAAGGTTAGGGCTGTGAAATAGTTTCACGGTCAGTTCATTCCGTGAATTGATTTCGTCCATAGGTCAAAATGGTCAAATTTGCCCCAGCGCCCTGCGCCGACGCCACTACGCGCGCCATTCCGCTACCCCTACCCATCAATCTACCCGTCCACGTGACACCGAAGCAGAGGTGGTGCAAACCCGGCCCCGGCCCCTTCCCGCGCCCGTGCACGCGCGAGCCGTGTCGCCGCCGCTGTGCCGCTCGTCGCCATTTGGGCCTAGGCCCGCCTGTGCGACGGGCCGTGCCGTGACATTGAGCTAAGCCGATGGCGCCGTCATGACGGACGCGCCTGTGCCCGTGCGCAGCAGCAGTAAGGCCAACTCCACCGCGCGATCCTAAACGGATGCCCGTTTTACCCAGATTTTGTCCGTTTGGGTAGAGCAATGGGGCCATGTCCGAGCCTGTTCTAGGATGCGGTGGTTGTGCGTCCAGCGCGCGGCCGATTCCATTTGCCCCATCCCGTCCGCAAGAGCCTAAAATGCCCATTTTTCATATCAAAACAAGTTTACACGTTCAAATATTAATTGTTTGAAAATTAAAATAGTTTCACAACCCAATCAAAGTTGCCTCTAATAAAAATAGTTTTACAACAAAATCAAAATTGTCTTGAATGAACATAAAATCAACCAATACATCTATTGGTTGTCAATGTGACCCACACTTGCTCAACCAAGTCATTTTGAAGATCCAAATGAGTGTGTTAATCACGCAGCTCACGATGGAACTGAACAAACTATTCAAACGTGGCCGGTTCTTGGTGTAGGGGCTCAACATTGTCACCTTGAAAATCAAATCATTGGTCGAAGATACTGTCATCACGCTCGTCCTCGACGATCATGTTGTGCATGATCACACAAGCAGCCATCACCTCTCAAAGCTTCCTTTCATCCCATGACAGTACAGGCTTTCGAACGATACCCCATCGGGATTGAAGCACGCCAAAAGCACGTTCCACATCCTTTCTAGCACTCTCTTGCAGAAAATCTCTTTCTCTTCTCATTTTAGGGGTTCGAGATTGTCTTCATAAAAGTTGACCACTGAGGATATATACCATCAGCTAGATAGTATCCCTTGTTGTACTGGTGGCCGTTGATCTCAAAATTGACAGGTGGGGAGTGGCCTTCTGCAAGCCTTGCGCAGACTAGAGAACGCTGCAGCATGTTGATATCATTGTGAGAACCTGCCATGCCGAAGAAAGAATGCCATATCCAAAGATCCTGCGAAGCCACCGCTTCTAATACGACAGTGCATGCTTTGACATGCCCCTTCTACTGGCCCTGCCAAGCAAATGGATAGTTCTTCCACTCCAAGTGCATACAATCTATACTGTCAAGCGTGCCTAGAAAGCCTCTAGCCGCGTTGGTCACCAACAATCTTCTATATCAGCGGCAGTTAGCTGTCTCAAGTACTCAGGGCAAACACCTCGATCACAGCCTGGCAGAACTTGTACATTGACATCAGACATGTTGTCTCACTCATACGCACATACTCATCCACCAGATCGCCTGGAATTCCATATGCAAACATGCGGATGGCGCGGTGCATTTCTGTTGAGAGGAGAATCCATGCTTGCTAAGGGCATCCGTCTTGCACTCGAAGTATGGGTCATGAGCAACCACTCCCTCTCAGATACGATTGAACATATGCCTTGCCATACGAAAACGGCGACGGAATTTATCCGGCTTGAAGAGCAGGGTGTTCGCAAAGTAATCGGCATAGAGTAGGGTGTGGCCTCTCTCCCTGTTGCGGTTTAGGTTGGGAGCATGGCCAAGGACTGACCCCCTGTATCGAGGAAGTTGTCGTTGAACGTGGCCGTGAACCACCAGTGCAGCCACCACAAGATCTTCATCATCCGACGACGAATCATCCGATGAACAACTGAAGTGGTGGAAGAAAAACTCATCACCATTTTCCATACCTTTGTGGGCAAAGTGTCGAACACCTTGCGGTCGTGGTGACAAAGAGGTCGCGATGATCACCTCGATGCAGGGGTGGTTGGCGGCCGGCTACTGGCCGCTCTGGAGCACTCGTCCGAAACTGCCGTGGTACGTCGCCTGCGGTCGTATCCACTCTACCTCCGGCTACGAGGGCGACGGCCAAACCTCCTCCGATCGACGGCCTAAACTACGGCGAAAGCGTGGACGTGATGGCAGCCATGTCGAGACGTGGTTTGCTATGGACGGCCGGGGGCTGTGTGGAGGAGGCGGCCGGAGAATAGCGGCGGCGCCGTCGGCATGGCGGGGCGGGAGGGGGTGGAGGCGTTGGAATCGAATGGGACTACTTGTGTCCCCGACACACGGGCCACGGGGGGACACGGGCTGCGGCGAGCCCGTCCGCGCGATGTCCGTTTCATCCTAAACTCGGCGCAAGTTTTGATCATGGATGGGTCGAAAACGAACGAAATCCAAACATTTGTCCATTTGGGCCCACGCGTTGGGCCGCGCTATTCGTCTGTTCTACCTCAAATGGACGCACGCAGACAAGATGGGGTCGCGCGGTGGAGATGGCCTAACTTGGAGGCGGGCAAGCCAGGCGCAACAGTGCGTCACTCTGCGAGCTTTCTTTTCTTGCTCCTCCACCGGCACCACGTGTGCTGCAGCCAGGCCAGGTCATGGCCTTCACGCCAAAGTAGCAAGCAGGCTGTAGGGCAGACGCACAGACGCACGCATGCACTCCTGGTCTCCCCGGTCTCGTATGCCTCTCGCACTCTAGTGTGCGTGTGATGTGCACCGTGGTTGCCCATTCGAATCGTGGTTGATTGTTCCGTGACTTCCGTCGACCTCATGCTCTCTTGCTGGCGAAAAGGGGAAAGAGCTCCTTCGGGACGCTCAAAGTAGCAAGCAGTCGTTTTAGTTTGAACAATGCACACATGAAGAGTAAAATTCCTGTATAATTGAACCGCGGTCTGCAAAAAAGAATACAGTTCGAATGCGCCATTTCATATATAGTACAATAGTTTTCTCACGTACAAGAAGACAATCTTGAATCAATTTGCAAACAGTTTTATCTTGCTCATGCATATCGGGAGGATTGTCCACTCGCCTAGAAGAGGGCACAACTAGAAGAAACCAGTTCTATTTAGCTCGGGTTTTTCCTCGCTAAGAGTGAAATTTTCGTTCCTTTATGCTAGCTAGCCGCATCTACTTAGAAAAAAGAACTTTGGAAGCTCATTGTTTTGAAGCTCCCGCATCCTAATAGTCTGGCCTTGCTAAGGACAAACAAGCGCAAAAGAAAAGATCATCGTATGTTTAAAATCCTCATCGCTCAGGACCTACCCAAAAAGAAATGACCACACAAATTTTATCATATGTTCAATAGATAGCGTAAACTCTTAGGCCATCTCCAAGGCGGACCCGCAAATAGCCCGCATCTGTCCAGACCGAGGAAGCCATCTAACGCGGGGAGGTCCGGACGCAATTTGTCCCGCAAATTGCAGATAAAGTGGGGGAGGTTTGTGGGAGTTCAAACACCCGAAACGTATGACTCCGACACCTCTGGCCTACCCAATCCCCCCTCCCGGTCCAATTTCTTTCAACTCTGCCCCTTCTTCCCCTTACTTTGCATCCGCACCCTCCATCTCCGTCGCCGCTGATGTACGTCTTCGGCCGCCACAGAGGCATTGCCGGACGTCCACAACCAGAACCGGTGCACCCGCTCGCCGTTACGACGGAGGGTTCCACCCTGGAGTCATTTGTACCCCGGTACACCCCGCCCCTGTCGACGACCTCGATGGCGGACACCATGCCCTGCAGGTGTTTGGTGGAATGCCATTGAGCTTATTTTTAGAATGCTATGTCATTTTTTAGAGTATGTAGGATGGTCAGCTACTCAACCATGGAGGATGAATAGTTGTGCGATGCGTGGTTGGCCGTATCCGCCGATTTCGTAGCCAATAGTAGAGGGGAGCCCTTCTGGGTGCAAGTGCATGAAAAGTTCACGCACGAAAGTAAATTGCGCCCTACGACATGTACATCATATCACCACGCAACATGAGGTCGTTGTCGTATCGCTGGCACACTATCCAGACCATTTTCACCAAGTTTTATAACATGGTTTGTCAGCTCAAGGCAAGGTGGCCATTGCGCTCGGCAGAGGACGAGATCGTAAGTTTTTGTTCCTCTTGCTCAACTTATTGATTGATTCTTTCACTCAATGTTGGTATACACGTTATATGTAGCCCGCACGCGTTGTTGTGGTGTACCACATGATAGAGGGACGGTCATTTACGTGCACACATTGCTTGATGAAGCTCACGGGGAGCATGTGTGAGACGACATGATCCGTTCATAAAAAACTTGTTAAACATCCGGGATCTAGTCAAATTTGAGACCTTGTTGTACTAGACTTAATTTGCATGGTATGTATGGATGATATGGGTTATTTTCTATCCGAACTTTGATGAATAACGACCGGTTTGCATGAATTTGTTTGGTTTGTTAAAATGCGGACTGAAATGAATGCAACTAGCGTTGGATGGCATCCTCCAGAACGCGTGTCTACTGACTGGTCTCCCTGTCCGCGGACGGATGTGGGAGGAAATTTATGGGTTGCCGTTGGAGATGCCCTTACATACCAAAGGACCAAACTCATAACCAGATCATTATTAGCTATTGACCTAACCAGAACAAATGACCTCATGTCACCACCTCAAGTCTTTCATAAGGCGCAAGCCTTCAATAGCTTATTCCTCATCTTACTTCTATGTGCTGGAATTGTTTATTCTTACATCATGCATTATTTGTTTCATCCAAGCATACTAGGGATTCAAATTTCATAGATGTAAGCATAGGAGACACCAGGCCGGTGGATAACCAAGATTAAAACATGCACAAGCCTCTCCACCATACTCTACCATGTCAACTACCCTTGTGGTCCAGTCGTCCTATACCCTACACTCTTGCGCAATCCATCTGGAAGGAACCATAGAATCTGGTGACGTGCCAAGAGGATGGAGTGGGCGCTGGAAGTTGGTTCACGACACCATTGGTCTCAAGAGAAAGGCGAGCATGTTCGGTCGATTATGTCTATACGGGGGGAGGGGCCAATTGGGGGCAGCTTTGAAATGCTACATAGTGGTGGTGGTCGATGCATTTGGTTAGCATGGCTCACATGGTAGTTCAATAATGTAAGGACCGAAGAGCCTCCAGATTTAAGAGCACGTCTCTCTTTTTTGTTGCAGTTGAGATTTAAGAGCACATCATTCTTGTTCCCACGTTAAAAAAATGAAAAAGGCATTTATAATTTTTAAATTTTATCCTCTGGATAAATATCAATGTTTCATATTTTTCATTTTATCAATGCATTTTTATTAAATTATATACTAATTTTTAGGCGGCACAAAAAATATAATATTCTGGCGCATCACCAACAACGAAAGTAAGCTCCTTTTGATACATCTGTTTCTTTTGTGCACACCACATGTAAAAACATATATTGAGGAAACTATGTATACATATACTAGAAATCTATATGTATATTTTTTTATTCAGAATTGCTTGGCTTTAGAAATCATGGTTTTGATTATAACTGTTAGATCGGATGACTACAGTCCAAATCCAAATTTGGTTTTTGACTACTCCAAAAGGCTTATAGATGACACCTGAGGAGTGATGAGGATATATTTGAGCCCATCACTTGTAAATGGGTTATGGGTGACTGTGCAAAAGATATTGGTCCATCATTAGTACACATGCCCTCTTAGCCTGTAGTACCAGTGGGGCATGTACCATGCCACATCACATGCTAGTTTGCTCTAGGGTCACGGTTTTTAAGACTAACCAAGGCGGCACATGTTCCCCATCAGCCTCTTCCTCCCTCAGTGTCGCTGCCACTTTTCCCCTCTCTAACAACGTCCCCGCCACCAATTTTTCAGGAATTAAGGCCAATTATAATACATTGTCCGTAGATATGGTGTTCCTATAGTTTCCAATAAAAGTAGTGTGTGTATTCGGTGAGTTTTTCGACCGGGGGGAATGGAGGCTTCAGCCATCCAGAGTAAATGTTACTGGATACTCATATATCCAGACAACTATGTTGCTCGGGGAGCACAAACAAAAGAACAATACCGGCATTGTCCAAATAAAAAACACAGAGACGATCTGTTGTCTTAGGCAAGTTAGAAATAGAGAAAGAGAGGTATGTTTTTTCCATGAATATCCCTTTGGGCATTTGCTTCTATTTCTGCATGAAGTTTCAACTTCTACAACAAAACAAAATAAAGGAGATCAATCGACATGATCCTAGAATCCCTATAAAATCGGGATATGATTACAACCGATCATATACCAGACATTGGGAGCGGAAAAGCTCTTTGACGAGTGACCGTCCCAATGAGTGATCCTAATCTCTCTCCCCCCTGATTTTAATGTGGGCCTAATAAGATCACGGGAAATCTCGTTTAAATCTCTCTGCTCCCCTGATTTTAGCTTGGGGCTGGTGAGATATTCCCTCCAGTGTTGAGTCTCTCCAACATGATCTTCGTAGCACGTTTAGTGAAGGCATCCGCCACTTGCGGAGGACACAAACCGGACATTCAATGCCCCAAGTGCCACCTTTTCCCCGATGAAGTGAAAATCCACCTTGATGTGTTTTGTCCTCGCATGGAATTCTAGGTTTACACTTAAGTATGTGGCACCTAAATTGTCACACCACAAAATAGGTGATCGTGGCAGAGTTACTCCCAGTTCTGTAAGTAGAGATTGCGCCTAAATGATTTCTGTCACGCCATTTACAAGGGCCTTCTACTTTACCTCGGTACTAGACCATGATATTGTTGGTTGTTTCCGAGGTCCTAGGAAGACCACAAAAGTGCTTGTGGATCTCCTACATTGGCACAACTGACTCATTCAGCATGAGTGAAAACACTCAAAAGCTTGGAGCTTGACTGGAGAATATGAAACCAATTGATCGGGTGTAGAGCAAAATTTGAGTGGGAAGATACTGAAAAATTGGGAGAACTAGATACATTGTCTGGGTGTACAGACCGAAGTTTGAAAATGGGACCTAGGAAATTCATAGTTAGTTTAAAGCTTATGTAGCACATTTCCTCTGACCAAGACAATAATAAACAACAACATGAAATTTATGATGTCTTTCAACATATCGATGGTTCTCATCCACCAGATGACCAATATCAAAACCAACCAATGTTTAGTTATTGACCTAACAAAGTCCAATGACTTCAAGCCACTACTTGTACCATGTACATAAGTCTTCTATAAGATCAACCCTTCCCTATGAGAAGCTTGAAAGATAGTTCCACATCTTACTTCTCTGTATTAGAATTCCATTCCTATTTCATGCAATATTTGTTTGGTACTACACACCAGGAATTTCAATTTGATTAGTCTGGGCATAAGAGGCATTAGGAACTGATGGATAACCAAAAGGGCATTACACCCTATGCATTTCACACACACACCATGCCTCCATGCATCAAGTAGTTTACCTTTTTCCTCCACTAACCGATTGGTTGTTATTCTCACGGTACCCCATGTCATCATTTCATATGGTGGAAAGAGGAAGTGGATCTTGTGATGCTCAAATGGGATATAATTGGGGTAGGAGGAGGTTGGTTCGTGTCAGGATCACTCTACCTAGAAGGGACCTAGCGTGTTTGATAGATAGAGGGGTGATCAGAATGACTACAAAATGGTACACAAATGCGTCGATTTTCCATCGCATTTGGTTTGAACCACCTTCCAACTGAGTGAGTCTCCAAGTTTTGGTTCTTCTAGCCCAACTTTTCACATTGACATGCATTGCACAATTTGGCACTGATACGAACGGCAATTGTACAGGGTGCTGAGTCAAAACACTGTCTTTCTTTTCTGTCGCACGTCACCTCTAATTTGTGCCATACCTCTAGATTATAGCTTCCCATAAGTTTAATTGGCTAGTACATTAACCTTGTCAGCTTCCTTTGATGTTTCATGTCAATAGTTCATGCATGACTCCATAATGCACATGAACAACGAGACTTTCCTGATAGCATTTCAAAGCATTTTATATCATGGTCTGCTATATAGCTAGTTCCAGAGTGGCAACATTGATCAACATCTTTAGGACTTTTATTTAAAAAAATCCAAAAGTAATTCAAATAATCCTAATGCATCCCTTCTCGACTAGTCTTGTACCACCATCTCGTCACAAATTGGGTGCATCATCGTCTACCGGTAGCACCATCAATCTCCCTCCCCAAATATAGTTCACCATGTTATATTTCTAAAATACTTATTGATCAAAAGGTTTAAGTTGTGAGAAAATTACAAATCTTCATTGAACAGTCTGTTTTGACTTCATCTTGGAGTTGAACACTAGATGAAAGTTATATTGGGAACCTTTATTTTACACGCAATTGAACAAATGGAAGCAGAATAGCCAGACATTTTAAAGTCCTCCTTGATTCAGAAGCTTGTTAGGATTGCAATATTTAGGGATTTATCTTACGTTGGATGTTTGATTCATAGAATTAAAATCCATATGGATTATCCTTAGGATTTATTTATACTAGGTTTCACAGCAAAACATCCATCCACTCCAACCATTTGCAAATAATTCCATATTTTTCCTATGCACAACCAAACAAATGTTTAACCATGTAGCATTGAAATGGCATGACACTACAGTCGTGTGTTTATCTATTCCTGCGTGATTAAAATTGCATTGAAAATGTTGATACTTAAACTTTGGCTTCCACATTTAGCTTCTGGTCCTTAAATTATCACAACTTTATCAGTTTGCTCTTCTTCACACATAGACTAATAGGTAAATCTCAATGAGATGCTTGTTTGTGACATAGTTCTTCTTAGGTGGGCATTTGCATTGACACATTGGTGTTAATGAAGTTGATATGGTTGGGCTAGGATGTCAAATACCAATAATCTAATATATTTCTTTTTTGAACAAACAAATTTACTAGGTATGCACATACTTGTGTTATGATAGAGCCACCTCCCAGGTTTTTCATTAGTCATTTGGCATCTCTCTTCCATTGACTTCATCTTTGTCATACATCTAGCTCATCTCCATGTTGCTTGTTGCGGTTGCGGAAGGCTAATCCTCTTGTGCTAATTGCATGGTTATCTAGCTGATACATCCTATTTTTATCTACGTGGTACATATTACATGCTAAGTTTTTTCTGACACCTACAAGTTTATTATTATTTTGACATAAGGGCATAGCAAACTAGAAATGTTAAATTGCTTCAGTTGTAACTAAAGTCGTTGGATTTGGTGTCCAATAGTTGTTTTGGGATATAATTGAACTTTGAATATGTGGAGGTTATATATATGTTGGAGTCAAACATGTGTAATTTGGACATAATGTTTAAAGGCGGTGACAAGTAACTAAAATAGACTAGACAGATCTAGTAGTCTAGACATGAGATCTTAAGAATGACAGTCCAGACACCACTAGAAGGGGTGGCCGGATCAACGATGGCACTCTAGTTGGAGATACGCCCGCTGTAATCAGTGCGATTTGTTGTTGCTTGTACGTGTCGATTTAGAACATGGGAAGGAGAAACCCCGAAGTCATGCCCAGTGGGTGTAGACATTGGTCAATAAATCACATCAAAAAATATCGCATCCCCATATACTTTCTGGAAGGGTCAAATTAAGATAAATTATAATGAACGCTATGCTCAAGGACTGTCTATAGCACAGCTAAGACAAATTAGCAGTTTGCTAACATTTTGCAAAAAAAGTTATCACCCTATTAGGCATCATATATCACATATATACATTCAAATAAACCAATAATTAGGCATCTTATATCACATATCAAAGCATCATCATTCATGAACATAGAATCATACATACATCAATGAATGATTGGTTGTGTCTCTAGCTCATTACATAATTGTCTAAAATATTTGGAACAGAGAGAAGACATGAGAGACAAACCTTGCCTCGCGGTGGAGCTGAGTTTCCCACGACTGGGTCATTGTTGGTGTCGAAGTAACCAAAGTAACCATCGTCGTTTTTTACCTAGGAGCTCCGCCAGTCATCGGTTCATTGCCAGTTACCTTACTCACGGCGGTAACATCCTTGAAGGTTCGAAGTGGCAGTCGTTCGTTGCTTGCCTTTCTCTTGGTCGAGCGCAACAACAACCGAGGCAACTGACGGTCGTAGCCGCTGTTGTTGCATGGTTTGTTTGTCTCTCGAAGAGGATTGAGGATTGCGGTAAGCTAGGGATTCAAAGACCTGAAATTTCTCTTTAGTGCTAATCTATGAAGAAACTTAGTGCTATTTCTGGAATAGCTGCGCAATTAGCGGCAACATCTGTTTAACTCTTAAATCCCATATGTCCCTCATTCCCGCTATAGCCCGCTATTTACAGGAATTTTGGTTTTTCTTTTAAAATTGTGCATAGTTTTTAAAATAAACAGCTGTAGGGCCTTTTTCGAACATAGAATTTAGAAAATTGAAGAACAAACAAAACATAGGATTGAATGCCACGGCATTCAGAGTCCTCGTGAAAATGGGAAATGGGAAAAAAATACTACTGATGAATTTTAGATGTTGGCCTACAAATTACGGGAGTACAAGATAACTAAAGCATTCACAGGCATTTTTTTTCTATGAGATTAGAGCTTGTTTTTTTTTTTTTGAAACGATGGCAAAAGATTTGCCTCATCGAAACAGAGCTTATTTTTTGGTTTACTAAAAAGTTGGATGTTTTCCATAGCGCAATCCTATGGCCAAAGAGTAGAAATCGAGCTTTTTTTACTTCAAGTTGTAAGATTGCAATCCTCTGTTCTTCTAAAATTATTTCACTCAATAACAAGAGTTTTAATAGCCCCCTTTGCATTGATGGCATGCAGGCCATGGAGTCACAAATAGCACTATTTCCAGCCGTTTCCACAAAGCCAGGGCCAGTACAATGCTACAGGAAGATGAGCGAGTGAAAACTGATGCAAAACACAGCGAGACTCGTGCGTCAATCGGCTTCACCACACCACACACACAGCACAGGTAGGCCACAGGACACAAGCAGAATCCGAAGGTGGGAGGACAGCATGATTAGCACTCAAGTCCCCGGCGCTCTCGTTGACCGCTGTGGCCCAGCCTTACAGGCGTCGAGACAAAACCCTATGCCACACCATCACAACTCCTAATTCCACTTGGAATTCTTGCACAAATTGACGTTAAAGCTCTACAAGCAGCACAATTACATACAAAGGAGCGAGTGATTGATTAGTGCGATTACGAGCAGGCACTCAGCAAGCAAATGCATGCGAGCTTCAGTGCAAGAGGCAGTAGAACACTGGCGGTACGGATCCCTACTCCCTAGTAGCCGGGGTTGGCCAGGCGGAGCTCCCGCGGCCGCCTAGCTCGGCCGGCAAGGCCACGCCCACCGGCTACTGGACCGCTGGAGATCCCGGAGGTCGGCAAGGCACCCGGGCAGGCGTCCGCTCAGCCTGTTGTTGCTCAGCGCCAAGAAGACAAGCGACCTAGAAAGTGGAAACAGAGAAACAGCAGGAGGGACGGGCTGATGTATCAGGTGCCATCGATGCATCCATCTGCCTGCAAAAGGTGCCCAAACCAAACAGGACATGCACCCATCCCCTCGCCGTCTCCTCCATCCAGCGCCATGCGCCCTTGCGCCAACGCCACTGCGAGCGCCATTCCCCTACCCCGTATCTGCTGCTCGCTCCCCCACACGAGCACGAGCCACAGCCCGTGCCTCTTGGCGCGAACCCCGTTCTGCTCGCCCCCATCGCCTTCCTGCGTCCGTGCGCGCACCGTGTCGCAGTCACCGTGCCGCTCATCGTCACGCCCGTGCGACGCGCTGTGTCGTGATGCCGAGCTAGGGGCAGCTGGCTCCGTCACGACGGACGCGCCCGCGGCCGTGCGGGGCAGCAGTAAACTGGAGGCGGACAAGCTGGGGGGTGGGGGCAACAGTGCGGCGCTGTGCGGGCTTTCCTTTCTTGCTCCTTCACCGCCCGCGCGCCATGGCATCGCCTTTCACGTCAAAGTAGGCCGCGGGGCCGATGCACAGGCGCACGCGTGGACTCTCAGACTTTAAAATATACTAGTACAATGCCCGTGCGTTGCCACGGGCCTTTAATTTTTTTTTTCATGTTGGTGTATAAAACTTGATGATATTTTTGTGCCTTTCAATGACATCGCATGGGGACCCTTGTCGATGTTTTTAAACATCGACATAATCCATCTTATCTCTCTCATCCCCTACAATAATAAACATATATGTAGAAATATACCTTTTGTGTTATCATGTGCAAAATATATACAAAAATTAACAATTATTTGTATGCACCTCGTCTGATTGTGTAAAACTCGACGAGGTCTCAGTCCAATCCATCAAAGCATCATCGGAAGCCATCAATTTTAAACTCTGACCCAAAAAAGTAATGATATATTCATCGGTTAGCTATTATTCAATATATAAAAAATGTGTGGCATTTCTTTCAAAGCAAACAGTGACTTTTTCCTTAGGAAAGCAATCAACAACTTCTTTTCTTTTTATCTAAAAAAGGCAATTCACTCTCTCAGCCCACAACACATTGCTCACACTCATATCTCATTCCCCCAACCTACACAACCCGCGTTGTCGCCATCTCTCCCCACCATGGAAAATCATATCCAAATAAATGCCAGCTCTATCAAACAAATGAAAAAAAAATCTAAAGATACTTTAACATTGTTATCTATCTTGGTACTGCTGCTCATCTCACTTGAAAAGAATATTTACAAATGATAATACTTTTGCTCATATCTCTTCTAAGCAACCTGATGAACATTGTAGTCAATGATACGTCCTTGGTGCTCAAATGGTGAAGCTTCTACTTCACTCCTTGCTTTCTTTAAGAATTGGCACATATTACAATCAAGGACTCCTAATCTCTTGGGCATATATCACATCAAACGATAGGGCATTCTACACAATTGTTTCCTTCCCACTGAACCTGAAGTTATTAGCCCTACACAATGGAGTTATTCATGTTGATCTTAACCTTGATGGTATACCTGGTGGATCTACCATTGAATATATCAGACTGCATATGAGGATATATGTGCCTGAATGTGATAGGGACCTGCATCATTGATCCCAGGCTTATTAATCTTGGTGGACTCGATGAGGTCAATGTTGGCAATACTGCCATCACGAATCCTTTAGGCTCTTTAAATTCCGTGGGTGGCGTAGCTACCGAGATCAATGCAGTTAATTATGTCTCTCCCAAGTTGGTTATCAACTTATCATTTTGTTCTAGGATTCTTCTTTTTTGTGGGCCATTTATGGCATGCAGGAAGAGCCCGAGCTGCTGCAGCAGGTTTTGAAAAGGGAATCGATCGTGATTTGGAACCTGTTCTTTACATGAACCCTCTTAACTAAGATTTTCTTATTTATATTTGTTTTACTTGTTTTCTGTTCTGGCTCGGTTATTCCATCTAGTCGAGGCATTCATTCCTTTTTATGAAAGAAAGATAAGGGACAAAAAATAATAATGAAAGAAACAAACATATTCAATAAGCAAAAGGAGAGAGAGGGATTCGAACCCTCGATAGTTCCTAGAACTATACCGGTTTTCAAGACCGGAGTTATCAACCACTCACCATCTCTCCACAGCCTAATCCTTATTTTACTCCTACAAATAGAACATAGCCATATAAACAATAAAATGATCAGCCTCATGAAAATCTTATATTCCCTGAGGAGGTTCTACCACGTGGAAACACTCTTTAATGGAACTTTCGTTTTAGCCGGTCGTGACCAAGAAACCACCGGCTTTGCTTGGTGGGCTGGGAATGCCAGACTTATCAATTTGTCCAGTAAACTACTTGGAGCTCATGTAGCCCATTGTGACGTCCGGGTAATCAAGCTACAGTAACCCTCTGGTAATGATGCCATGTCACCTCGATTACTGTTGATAATCTCGCGTTAGTTCGGAACTGATCCAAATTCAAATTTGAATTAAAGTCAAAACAATTAAAGTTTTCAAAAGTCAAAACTAAATTGTTCCTAATGTGTCAAATAATCCATAATAAATGTTGGTGAAGAAATCATCTTTTAATAAAGTACTTAAATGCACTAAATAAACTAAAAACAATGATAAAACAATTATCTAAAATGCTTGTAAAGTAATAAGCAAATGCAAAATACTTTATTTAAAGTGCCAAAATATTTGGGGCTGTGACCTAGTTAATAACACCAAATTAGTTGTTGCTTTTAAATTTTATAAAACTAAAATAAAATAAAACAGCAAAAGAAAAGCAAAATAAACCGAAAATAAATAATAGAACTAAAACTAAACTAACCAAAAAAAAGGGAGACCCCCCCCCCCGGCCACAGCCCAGATGGCCTCGGTGCCAAACAGGCCGGCCCAGTCGGCGCCTACATCACCCCTAGGGCGAC
>NC_041381.1:616533903-616541740 GCF_002162155.2 Triticum dicoccoides
CCTAGCAGGCCCCAGCGCGCGATCCGCGTGCGCCCCGCCGCAGGCACGGCTGGCCGCGTGCGCCCCGCTGCCTCTGTCAGCCGCCCCGTCGCCCTCGACTCGCCGTCGCCCGTCGTCGCCGGACTGCCGCCGCCTCGTCCTCTCCCTCGTCGGACCTCCCCGACTTCCGTCGAGCCCCCTGCCATTCCCCCTACGGCCCTAGTGACCTTCCGCCTCGCTCCCCCCTTCCCTCTGCTCGCTCGTCATCGAACGCGCCCGCGCTCAAGGCCGCACTCGCCCCGCACGGTGCGCCATCGTGCGCGAGCATGGACCCGCCTCCCCTACGCCGGTCGCGCTCACTGCAACCCAGGGTTGTCCGTCCCGCGCGCCCCGGCTTCTGGCCTCATACCACCGCGCCCCTGGCCGCGCCCGCGAGTCCACGCGATCGCGGTGCCCCGCGCCCAATCCACCGCCCCCCTGCGCTCCGGCCGGCCTCGTCTGGCCACGTCGTGTCGCCCCGCTCCAGCAATTGCCGGCGACGCCGAGCCACGCGCCGGCGCCCTTCGCCTCCTGGCCGCGGTGCCCTGTCGGGCGGGCTGGCGCCCGATGCCCGGTTCCGCCCAGCGCCTGCGCGCCCGCTAACCCGTCCCCGTTTGGCCCTCTGGGTCACTTCCAAATGGGGCCCACTAGCCCCAGAATGTTTTTTTAAAAAGAAATTAAAATAATAATAATAATAAAATTATATATTAAAAATCAATTAATTAACTAGTAAAGAATTAATTGACTTAATTAATTTTGATTAATTAAACTAATCAACTAACTAAACTAATTAATCTGTTAATTAGTTAATTAAGTAGTCAATGACAGTGGGGCCCACCCCCCCTAATTAATCCTGTTTAGGTTAATTAAAATGCTTAACTAAAATATGTCACTGACCAGTGGGACCCATTGGTCAGGTTGACCAGTCAACTCTGTTGACTGCTGACATCAGCATGACATCATGCTGATGTCATAAATCCATTTTCGAATAAAATTAAATAATTAATTAAATTCCTGAAATTAATAAAATCTTTAGAAAATCATATCTTTTAATCCGTAACTCGGATTAAATTATTTTCAACATGAAAGTTGCTCAGAACGACGAGACAAATCCGGATACGCAGCCCGTTCGTCCGCCACACGTCCCTAGCATAGTGAACCTGCAACATTTCACCTCCGGTTCATCTGTCCGAAAACGCGAAACACCGGGGATACTTTCCCGGATGTTTTCCCCCTTCACCGGTATCACCTCATACCGCATTAGAACACGTCTAGCTCTGCTTGTTGTCCTGTTATGCACTTGCTTGCCATGTATTTACTGTTTCTTCCCCCTCTTCTCTCCGGTAGACCCCGTGATGATGCTGATGCCCTGTGGTCGACTACGTCACCGACGACCCCTCCTTGTCTGAGCAACCAGGAAAGCCCCCCCCCTTGATCACCAGATATCGCCTATTCTTCTTTATACTGCTTGCATTAGAGTAGTGTAGCATGTTACTGTTCGGTTACTCCTATTCTGTTGCATAGCCTGTCATTGTTACTACAATCATTGATACCTTACCCGCAATCCTAAATGCTTAGTATAGGATGCTAGTTTATCATCATTGGCCCTACATTCTTGTCAGTCTGCCTCGCTATACTATTGGGCCGTGATCACTCGGGAGGTGATCACGGGTATATACTATACATACATACATACTATACAGATGGTGACTAAAGTCGGGTCAGCTCGACGAGTACCCGCAAGTGATTCTGAAGAGGGGGCTGAAAGGACAGGTGGCTCCATCCCGGTAGAGGTGGGCCTGGGTTCCCGACGGCCCCCGACTGTTACTTTGTGGTGGAGCGACAGGGCAGGTTGAGACCACCTAGGAGACAGGTGGGCCTGGCCCTGTTCGGCGTTCGCGGATACTTTACACGCTTAACGAGATCTTGGTATTTGATCTGAGTCTGGCCATTTGGTCTATACGCACTAACCATCTACGCGGGAGTAGTTATGGGTATCCCGGCGTCGTGGTATCAGCCGAAGCCTTCTAGACGTCAGCGACTGAGCGGCGCACGCCGGATTGGAACGTAAGCCTGCTCTTGTATTAAGGGGGCTAGTTCTGCTTTCGGCCGCCCACGCAATGTGCAGGTGTGCAATGGGCGATGGACCCAGACCCCTGCGCCATAGGAGTTAGACCGGCGTGCTGACCTCTCTGTTAGGCCTAGGTGGGGCTGCGACGTGTTGACCTTCCGAGGCCGGGCATGACCCAGGAAAGTGTGTCCGGCGAAATGGGATCGAGCATGTTGGGTTATGTGGTGCACCCCTGCAGGGAAGTTAATCTATTCGAATAGCCGTGAACTTCGGTAACAGGACGACTTGGAGTTGTACCTTGACCTTATGACAAGTAGAACCGGATACTTAATAAAACACACCCTTCCAAGTGCCAGATACAACCCGGTGATCGTTTTTCTACAGGGCGACGAGGGAAGGATCGCCGGCTAGGATTATGCTATGCGATGCTACTTGGAGATACTACTTGGAGGACTTCAGTCTACTCTCTTCTACATGCTGCAAGACGGAGGCTGCCAGAAGCGTAGTCTTCGATAGGGCTAGCTATCCCCCTCTTATTCTGGCATTCTGCAGTTTAGTCCACCGATATTGCCCTTTTACACATATACCCATGCATATGTAGTGTAGTTCCTTGCTTGCGAGTACTTTGGATGAGTACTCACGGTTGCTTTCTCCCCCCTTTTCCCCCTTTCCTTTCTTTCTGGTTGTCGCAACCAGATGCTGGAGTCCAGGAGCCAGACGCCACCATCGACGGTGATTCCTACTACACTGGAGGTGCCTTCTGCTACGTGCAGGCTGCTGACGACGACCAGGAGTAGTTAGGAGGATCCCAGGCAGGAGGCCTGCGCCTCTTTCGATCTGTATCCCAGTTTGTGCTAGCCTTCTTAAGGCAAACTTGTTTAACTTATATCTGTACTCAGATATTGTTGCTTCCGCTGACTCGTCTATGATCGAGCACTTGTATTCGAGCCCTCGAGGCCCCTGGCTTGTATTATGATGCTTGTATGACTTAATTATGTTTTAGAGTTGTGTTGTGATATCTTCCAGTGAGTCCCCGATCTTGATCGTACACATTTGCGTGTATGATTAGTGTACGATTGAATCGGGGGCGTCACAAGTTGGTATCAGAGCCGACTGCCTGTAGGAATCCCCCTTCCACACTCCTTGGCCGAAGTTGAGTCTAGTCGATGAAAATTGTTTTACTAACATGGCTGTGTTGCCCATGGGCCCACGTCGCCATTGGGTGGTATTAGGATCTTTTACTCCTCGATCTGTACTCTAGGAATCTGATCTCTCTACTATTCGGGTTAAACGGTTTTTACTAACTCTGACTCTAGGTTCTCGATAATACTTTCTCCTGGAGAGCCTCTTCAGTCCAGATGATTACCTTGTGCACCGAAGGATTCCAAAGATACCTTTCGATATTCTCTCGAGACCTTGTGCCCGTTGCTTTTGCAATTCCCTACCATTGCAATATCCCTATGGATAAATACTTACACCCGTCGTTCTTACTTTATACCCAGTCGATCTTGTTATTACAAGATACCTCGAAATTCTATCTAGTGTTCCGAGAATACTTTGTGACTATTGCCTTGCAGTTCTTTGTTACATGAATACCCCTATGTATAATTTCTCGCACTTACCGAGTATCCACTCATCCCCAGTTGATTCATGTATGTCACCAACCCTCGAAATACCATTCGATCTTCCAAAAATCCTGAGCATCCTATTGCTCTTGAAATTCTTGATTGCTTGCATTATGGTTAATCCCATAAGTCTAGTAATCTTGTTGACATCCTTTGTCATTGTCATTTTGAGTCCGTTGACTCAATATGTTTGCGAATACACGCAATCATCATTGATCCTTATAAATTACTTTCCGGCTGAGCTGCCATTCTTTTTAACTGGAATTGGTTCTCGACCAATCCAATTGTCGTTGATTGTACCCTAAGGCTATTCAACTTATCCATCCCTAATCAGAGCATTGCTTCTGATCCCTTGATTTGGAAATCATAATTCCTTTGCATTTGACCATTGAGTTAGTCAGTTGTTTCTATAATCTGATCTCCTTGCATTCTTCTTCCTCTAGTTGAGTACCGATGCTCACGTCAGATCCCTTGTGGACCACCAGATCCTTTGTTGGATTTTATCTGACAACGCCCTTCATATTCAATAACCTTGTGAGCCTTTCCTCTGATACATAATGCCTTTGGTAAATTGTATCCTCTGCTTTCTCAACCATGCTTTGCCTTCGAGCTTGAGTTAATTACTTCTAAAGGTTCTGGTATATGATTCTAAGATGCCCCGATGGGTTGAACCTATGCCTTCCTTAATATGTGTGAACTCGAAAGTTTTCACGACTCGTACTCTTCTGGTATTTTGCCAGATAAAATTTCAACACTACAACTTCATTGAACGCGAGAAGTGAATGAAAGGTTGTGCATTGGAGAAGTGGGAGTCGACCTTGAACCTTGCGTTCATGCCCAGGGACACGATGTATAACTTATCATGGAAGCTACTCGTAAAAATAATTACCCCCTTGTTATAAGTTCATCTTGTATCCGTGGTTCGATCCTTTATGATCGTGGTTCCGACCATGATCTCCTTTAAATACCATTTCTCGTGCATGTTTAAGCACTTATCTTCATTATAGCAATACCCCAGTCCAAGCTCTACTTTGGACTGTCGTCGAGTATTACCCCCTGGTATCTCGAGATTATCTTGGAACTGCATAACTCCTTATGAGTTCTTCATCAAGTACTACATTCTCATTGATTCCAATTTTTCACGGGCTCTAAGTAATTTAACACTCAAAGACACCGATAACTAAACCGAGTCCGCATCGCGATTAAGCAACCCTTGGTAACCTTCATTACTTACGAGTTTGAACTCAATCACGTCATTCGTAGCCTGCTTGGCTATATCCTTGTCGTGCCGATTTTAACTGTGCTACCCGGTCCTCTTCCCAGAGCATAATTTTCGACGCTGAGCTAAGCTTACGTTGATTTCCTTGTATTATCATTCCACCTCAGACAACAAGCTTGGTTTTGAGTTTGTGTCGTACCCATGGTTCCAATAACCTCTTGCTTCATCATTCTTTTGACTTGATGTGATCGCGGGTCGATTACATCTTCAGGTAATCTCTTGACAAATGTGTCGTGATCATTATCAACTTTCTGAGCTATTCCAGAATAACAATCAAATTCATGATAAGAATTACCATCCTTGCCCCTCGATGATTTGTGTGTCATCGACTACTTCCTTGCCTTCTTTCCAACACAAACTTGTTCGTGTTGTGGCTATACCTTGAGTTCCTTGTTAACCGACTTATGTTATGTTCTACCTTGAAGTATTACCATCTTCTATGTCAAGAATGTCGTGAGAAATTCACCACCTCTTAAGAATTCTTGGTATGGTGATACTTCTCACCCTCACCATTCTTTCTTGGTCCTCGTGTTCATTCCAACCGATGTACCAACAAGTGAACGGTGCTGTTTGGATTCTGCCCTTCTAGCAACCCTCTTGCTTTGAAGTTAATGGTCGGCCGTTCATTATTAGACATTTGATTATTGAATCACCATTCCGACGTTGGTTGTGCAACCCAGCCCATATTTCGGGTGCACCCTTCCAACCAATGTTTAATTGTGTATGTTTTCCTCGAGCATACATCATTATACCATTTGATCTGACAAATGTTATCTCCTTGTTCACATAATTGCGGAAATCCATATTTTGTTAATCTCGATGAATTGTCGTTGATTCCATCAGCCACCTCCTCATCCTCTCGTTGGTTTACCGATGAACTCTTGTTTGGGAACTAGCTTCCATAAGTTCATCTCTCGAGAATCTTCGATGTCATCTCGTCAATTTGTATCGCACCTTTTCTCCTCAAGCATCGTGAGTTTGAGGTATCCTAACACCAATCAGACCTGAATCTCGGTCAGATATGATGGTTGGGACAACTTTCCAAGAGTTATGATGTTGGTCCTTTGATGACCCGGTAACATGATGTCATGCCTAGCACCCCCCCACCATGGGTGGAGGACCTATTGTTGTAGTATCCTTTTTAGCAAGTTTAGCGATTCTTCCATGAGGAAATCGTACGACTTATTCTATAAGTTGTTCCTTGTGGATCCTTTGTGCATCCAAATTCTGACCCTTACTTGACGGCCATGTCAATGCTATCTCGAAGCATGTCTGTGGTACTCCGTTCTTCAACAAGAACATTTGAAGCCCAATGCTAAAAGTTTCCTGCTCAATTATCCAAACACCGTTGTATGGGTAAGGTCATGAAATTTCTCTCCTCTTATCTAAAGGGTTTTCTACATTATATCTTGTCACAGATATCATGCTCTTCTTGTCCTTGGGAAGGATATACCCCTGAATTATGTGTTTAAATTTCCTTTCCATTGTTCTGTTCAACCTGATGATCACATTTCCCTTTCCATTGGTTTGTTTGACCTTTCTTGTGATCTATATAATCTAAGTAGTAATAATTCACTGCTTATGTAAACACCTCGGTGTACAACTCTGCTAGTGAGACCCTGTTTCTATTGTTGATGACTTTTCGGTAACTGCCGATGGATGAGAACTTTGCCTCTTGGCCCGCCTCGTTTCAACGAGCAGGAAAATGGTTCTCTTCGTCCCTCGCCCTTGGAACCAACGTTGTTGCCAACATAGCTGACAAGCTATTCACTGACATGCCTCCCTGTCGCGGCTGTGCAAGATGTCACCACCCTTCCTTCTTTCAACCCACATGGTGGGCCCATAACCCACAGGTCCACTGGATTGAAACCTGACTCTCCCGTGCACTCCCTGTTCCCAAAGTTATTCCTCGCGCGTGGCCTCGTATGTAATTCATGGACCACCGTCCTAGTGATTTATTCTGGTAACAGACACAATAACTACTCCCGTTGCTTTTGACCCCTTTCACCCCCTGTTTCAGGCATCGAACGATTGCCTGCCCGCTCGAAACTTCACCTAATACCTCCCTACTTTGCTCCCGATCTTTTCTTAAGTTTCAATTTGAGAGTTACTTCCGCCACCTCCCCCGATGTTATCTACCAGATAGACAACCTTGCAGAGGTCCGTTCTCCCGGAATACCCACCCTTTATTCTTTCATAAGTACGATGGAGTTCCCGAAGAAAAGATGCCGACTTCATCATGATGACTTGAAGCAGAGAAATGAAGACATCAACGAAAGGGATCAACCACTTTGAAAGGGCAGCCAAGACCGACAAGATTCGTTAGGTTTTTCGCTACCAGCACCTTCCCCCCTTACTACACCGCTTAAATCTCGGGATGAGATTTCTTGTAGTGGAGGAGAATTGTGACGCCCGGGTAATCAAGCTACAGTAACCCTCTTGTAATGATGACATGTCACCTCAATTACTGTTGATAATCTCGCGTTAGTTCGGAACCGATCCAAATTCAAATTTGAATTAAAGTCAAAACAATTAAAATTTTCAAAAGTCAAAACTAAATTGTTCCTAATGTGTCAAATAATCCATAATAAATGTTGGTGAAGAAATCATCTTTTAATAAAGTACTTAAATACACTAAATAAACTAAAAACGGTGATAAAACAATTATCTAAAATGCTTGTAAAGTAATAAGCAAATGCAAAATACTTTATTTAAAGTGCCAAAATATTTGGGGCTGTGACCTAGTTAATAACACCAAATTAGTTGTTGCTTTTAAATTTTATAAAACTAAAATAAAATAAAACAGCAAAAGAAAAGCAAAATAAAACGAAAATAAATAATAGA
>NC_041381.1:616542315-616565429 GCF_002162155.2 Triticum dicoccoides
CCGCGCCAGCGAGTCCACGCGACCGCGGTGCCCCGCGCCCAATCCACCGCCCCCCTGCGCTCCGGCCGGCCTCGTCTGGCCACGCCGTGTCGCCCCGCTCCGGCCATGGCCGGCGACGCCGAGCCACGCGCCGGCGCCCTTCGCCTCCTGGCCGCGGTGCCCTGTCGGGCGGGCTGGCGCCCGATGCCCGGTTCCGCCCAGCGCCTGCGCGCCCGCTAACCCGTCCCCGTTTGGCCCTCTGGGTCACTTCCAAACGGGGCCCACTAGCCCCAGAATGTTTTTTTAAAAAGAAATTAAAATAATAATAATAATAAAATTATATATTAAAAACCAATTAATTAACTAGTAAAGAATTAATTAACTTAATTAATTTTGATTAATTAAACTAATCAACTAACTAAACTAATTAATCAGTTAATTAGTTAATTAAGTAGTCAATGACAGTGGGGCCCACCCCCCCCCCAATTAATCCTGTTTAGGTTAATTAAAATGCTTAACTAAAATGTGTCACTGACCAGTGGGTCCCATTGGTCAGGTTGACCAGTCAACTCTGTTGACTGCTGACATCAGCATGACATCATGCTGATGTCATAAATCCATTTTCTAATTAAATTAAATAATTAATTAAATTCCTGAAATTAATAAAATCTTTAGAAAATCATATCTTTTAATCCGTAACTCGGGTTAAATTATTTTCAACATGAAAGTTGCTCAGAACGACGAGACGAATCCGGATACGCAGCCCGTTCGTCCGCCACGCGTCCCTAGCATAGTGAACCTGCAACATTTCACCTCCGGTTCATCTGTCCGAAAACGCGAAACACCGGGGATACTTTCCCGGATGTTTTCCCCCTTCACCGGTATCACCTCATACCGCGTTAGAACATGTCTAGCTCTGCTTGTTGTCCTGTTATGCACTTGCTTGCTATGTATTTACTGTTTCTTCCCCCCTCTTCTCTCCGGTAGACCCCGTGACGATGCTGATGCCCTATGGTCGACTACGTCACCGACGACCCCTCCTTGTGTGAGCAACCAGGAAAGCCCCCCTTTGATCACCAGATATCGCCTATTCTTCTCTATACTGCTTGCATTAGAGAGTGTAGCATGTTACTGTTCGGTTACTCCTATTCTATTGCATAGCCTGTCATTGTTGCTACAATCATTGATACCTTACCCGCAATCCTAAATGCTTAGTATAGGATGCTAGTTTATCATCATTGGCCCTACATTCTTGTCAGTCTGCCTCGCTATACTATTGGGCCGTGATCACTCGGGAGGTGATCACGGGTATATACTATACATACATACATACTATACAGATGGTGACTAAAGTCAGGTCAGCTCGATGAGTACCCGCAAGTGATTCTGATGAGGGGGCTGAAAGGACAGGTGGCTCCATCCCGGTAGAGGTGGGCCTGGGTTCCCGACGGCCCCCGACTGTTACTTTGTGGTGGAGCGACAGGGCAGGTTGAGACCACCTAGGAGACAGGTGGGCCTGGCCCTGTTCGGCGTTCGCGGATACTTAACACGCTTAATGAGATCTTGGTATTTGATCTGAGTCTGGCCATTTGGTCTATACGCACTAACCATCTACGCGGGAGTAGTTATGGGTATCCCGGCGTCGTGGTATCAGCCGAAGCCTTCTAGACGTCAGCGACTGAGCGGCGCGCGCCGGATTGGAACGTAAGCCTGCTCTTGTATTAAGGGGGCTAGTTCTGCTTTCGGCCGCCCACGCAACATGCAGGTGTGCAATGGGCGATGGGCCCAGACCCCTGCGCCATAGGAGTTAGACCGGCGTGCTGACCTCTCTGTTAGGCCTAGGTGGGGCTGCGACGTGTTGATTTTCCGAGGCCGGGCATGACCCAGGAAAGTGTGTCCGGCCAAATGGGATCGAGCATGTTGGGTTATGTGGTGCACCCCTGCAGGGAAGTTAATCTATTCGAATAGCCATGATCTTCAGTAACAGGACGACTTGGAGTTGTACCTTGACCTTATGACAACTAGAACGGGATACTTAATAAAACACACCCTTCCAAGTGCCAGATACAACCCGGTGATCGCTTTTCTACAGGGCGACGAGGGGGGGGGGGATCGCCGGCTAGGATTATGCTATGCGATGCTACTTGGAGATACTACTTGGAGGACTTCAGTCTACTCTCTTCTACATGCTGCAATATGGAGGCTGCCAGAAGCGTAGTCTTAGATAGGGCTAGCTATCCCCCTCTTATTTTGGCATTCTGCAGTTCAGTCCACCGATATTGCCCTTTTACACATATACCCATGCATATGTAGTGTAGTTCCTTGCTTGCGAGTACTTTGGATGAGTACTCACGGTTGCTTTCTCCCCCCTTTTCCCCCTTCCCTTTTTTTCTGGTTGTCGCAACCAGATGCTGGAGTCCAGGAGCCAGACGCCACCGTCGACGATGATTCCTACTACACTGGAGGTGCCTTCTGCTACGTGCAGGCTGCTGACGACGACCAGGAGTAGTTAGGAGGATCCCAGGCAGGAGGCCTGCGCCTCTTTCGATTTGTATCCCAGTTTGTGCTAGCCTTCTTAAGGCAAACTTGTTTAACTTATGTCTGTACTCAGATATTGTTGCTTCCGCTGACTCGTCTATGATCGAGCACTTGTATTCGAGCCCTCGAGGCCCCTGGCTTGTATTATGATGCTTGTATGACTTAATTATGTTTTAGAGTTGTGTTGTGATATCTTCCCG
The DNA here is from genome assembly GCF_002162155.2 of Triticum dicoccoides. Classification (NCBI taxonomy): domain Eukaryota; kingdom Viridiplantae; phylum Streptophyta; class Magnoliopsida; order Poales; family Poaceae; genus Triticum; species Triticum dicoccoides. The sequence continues at coordinate 616,545,033 of NC_041381.1, forward strand.
TGAGTCCCCGATCTTGATCGTACACATTTGCGTGTATGATTAGTGTACGGTTGAATCGGGGGCGTCACACCCATGCTGGATTAATCGTATTCTGGGCCGGAGCAATGAACCTATTTGAAGTGGCCCATTTCATACCAGAAAAGCCCATGTATGAACAAGGGTTGATTTTACTTCCACACTTAGCTACTCTAGGTTGGGAGTAGGGCCAAGGGGAAGTTCTAGATACTTTTCCGTAATTTGTATCTGGCGTACTTCACATAATTTCCTCCGCAGTCTTAGGCTTCGGTAGCATTTATCACGCGCTTCTGGGACCCAAGACTCTTGAGGAATCTTTTCCATTCTTTGGTTATGTCTGGAAAGATAGAAATAAAATGACTACAATTTTGGGTATTCACTTAATTTTGTAAGGTCTAGGTGCTTTTCTTCTAGTACTCAAGGATCTTTATTTTGGCGGTGTATATGATACCTGGTCCCCTCGGGGGGAGATGTAAGAAAAATTACCAATTTGACCCTTAGTCCCAGTGTTATATTTGGTTATTTACTAAAATCTCCTTTTGGTGGAGAAGGGTGGATTGTTAGTGTAGATGATTTAGAAGATACAATTGTTGGGCATGTATGGTTGGGTTTTATTTGTGTATTTGGCGGAATTTGGCATATTTTAACCAAACCCTTCGCATGGGCTCGCCGTGCATTTGTATGGTCTGGAGAAGCATACTTGTCTTATAGTTTAGCTGGTCTAACGTAATTACATTAGTAACTTTATAGGTCAACATTTTCAAAGCATCATCCAAAGCCATTGGGTTTTTTCTCCGACCTACGAAAGTAAACATATATTAAAAAAAAGCTCATATACGTTATATATTCATTGGACTCCTGCTAGATGCAAGCATATGACCGTCTTTAGTCAGAGTGAGTGGCATCATGCTTTTTAGTAGAATGAGTTGCATCCCAATTTTAATAACATCTAGGCTTACTTGTAAATCACTTGTTGGTAATTATTCTTCAGAAATGACTTGTTAGGTTTTGTGATAATTTTCACTATGTAAAAAAAGTAAGTGACATTCTCTCATAGCAAACAGTCTATTTTCCCTTAAAAAAAGCAAATGACCTATTTTTTCTTCTTATCTTAAAAAAAGCAATTCACTCGCTCACCGCATGACACAACGCTCACACTCACATTGCATCCCCACCAACCCCGCTTCTCACTGCCAACTTTCCTCGATGCCATGGCGCTCAGCCTGCAACTTACTCTCACCGCGGTTTCCCCTCCCTCCCATGATGTCCCTGGCCCCCTCCTCTCCCCTGGGCTTCCCAGACCAATTCCACTACATCATAACCGAGGGAAACCACCACGACGACGCAACCTGCTGCTCACTGTAGCACTGCACCTTCTCCGGGTACGGCAGCCACAACCAGGTCACGAGCTTATGTGTTGACAAAAATAAATGAGATGGTAATACAAAAGGCAATGTCCTCGCTCGCTGGTGTTGATGAAGCAAAATGAGATGATGTATAGACTACCCTAATAATATAAATTAGCATGCTGAATAAAGAAATACACCTAACCGACGTGGTAGTACTAACTATGCATGAAAGCTTTTCAGCCTACAGACTTTCCTACTCGAGAAAATCCATTATAATGGACTAACATACTAAGGACACGGAGAAACAATTACTTCTAGGCATACTGATAGGACTTGTGCCTATGCATTGCTATGGGGACCAAAAATTGCTCCGTTAATTAACTACTGCTGAAATAAGTGAATCTACACACTGAAACGCGTCAGCAAACACTCATTTCAACGACAGTGAACGTTGAACATGGCATGGAATACGATGATGGGGGTGTTCATTGGCGAAGCCAGGTTATTCTAAATGGGTGTACAAAGTTCACAATTTTACAAGTTTCCTAGCTATTGTCCAATGTATACATATTTGATCTATTTAGTTCATGCCTTCTTACCTAGATTAACGGGTGTACATATGTACATCCATCCCCTTGTGGCTCCGCCCATGGGAGCGTTGACGGCGAGCGCAAAGAGGAAGTTGACGATGGCGAGTAGGCCATGGGGTTTCAGTTAACACTTTGCATGCCTTGCAATTTTAGGTGACAAATGATTACTCACTTCAACAATAACATAGGCACCAAATAAAGTATCATTTGGAAATATATTATCTTGCAATCATGTTCTACATAGCAGGACACCATTATGAGATTATTGTGGCCAATAACCTATAAAACAGTGCTTGCTCGTCAAAAGGGAGAAGTGGTCTCAATAAATATCCTTGGATCCCTACATACCTTGCACTCACAAGATTTAGAAGAGCAATCAATAGAGCAGTACTCTCTGATCTCATTGTTATTACCAATGTTTAGAAAGCATTCATCTCCTGGCCGAACAGGAGGAAAAGGCATTGATGGTCTGCACAAAGCACAAGGTGTCTGCAACAACAGAATAACATAAGTATCTCCTTCTGCGCATTTCATTTGTTAGTACGGACCACTTAAGAAAGCCTGAGATCAAATACATGTCCAAGGAACAAGACATTAGAATAGAAAAGATGGGCACTATGGTGTGCGTCAAGGAGACAACCACCTTTCCCGAACTCAGCTTCCTGTTTGTGCGTCTCGAGCCTTCAGGGGCAATGTTCTTTTTCCTTCCTCCCTTAGTTCCATAGCAGGTGGGTTGGTGTTGGATTGATGTACCTTGGCCTTCTTCTGGAAAAGCACATTGGCTTAGCTTCAGCTTCACATGTAGTTAACTGAAGGAAAAAAGATAACATGTTATATACATGTGCATACTTTAGCCAATCAAAGTAATTTTTTGAAAGTTTTCTTGAGCTATTGAATTTATAAGTCAGTCGGGCATATATTACAACACTAAAAGCCTCTTCTGCTGTTCCTTCAATAATAGCAAGGAAAGCAAGCAAGTGAACAAAATACAGTGATGTGGGTGTAGATCGTCAGGATTTCATCATTGCATACCATATTTGTCTGGATACTACAAATGCAAGCACCGGTATACCCTCTAAAACTGGCTATCCCTGTCCATTGGGTGGCTATCCACTAAACTAAACACATCCTCCATGTCTCTCCGCAGCACTTTATTAGGTTCTAAAAATCCCCACCCTATTATCACTGCGTGTAGATCTTATTTCTAAAATTTCAAAATTAATTTTCTAGACACCGCTTGGCAACACATAATTCATGCCAGTGCAATGGGCACTCCATCCACATTCTAGGCGACACCGATTCACCACACCCATAGGCTCCATCTTAGCTCCGACAGTTGACATACGAAAAATAAGCTTAGTTGTGTTTGATGATCATGAAATGGAAAGACATTCTTCATTCTTTGTTTTGTCTTCGCCATGCTCCTCAGACATCCTCCTATTTTATCTCCTCCTCTCCATTGTTGTGTGCCATCACAAGCCTCCTACAGAAAAGAGATATGTACGTAGAGAGAGAAAGCCATGTTAACATAATCACACAAATTATATTCTTCTTTCCCTGCCATTTTCTTCATTGAACCCTCGCTCAGCTTCCGACTCCGTCCCATTCCATTTATATGGCAGCTCCCACCACCATAGCTTCCAGAAAACACACATATTGTTCTTACTCTACTCACGAATGAACACGAGGAATATTTGCAAGTGCTGGAACAATAGCTTCGCAATCTTCTCTTACCATCTTAAATGACCAAGCCAATTACATGCCAACATGAGAAGATAAATAAAATGGAAATATGCAAGCTCACTACCCATTGCACAAACTCGCATGATAGATTAAGCAAGCAAATGTCTAACCATACCAGCAGAAAAAGGCAGGAAACAACACGTTGTAGGCAAAAATTAGTAATGAGCAGAGGAAATTAGTAACGAGCAAATAAATCTGAGAGGAAACCTCTGAACTAATTGTCTATAGTGTTCAATGGCAATGAAAATGACACCTTCATGTTCAAGAAAATCAATCCACGTCAATCCTGAAAATCGTCGTTCCTTCAAACGGGGCCAAGAATGTGATCCTGGTCTTGCCTCCCTATCGTCAGAGCAAACAAAAATCAACCTTATTTTGTATCCAGTCTTGGTATAGAAAGGCACCACCGCTTCAAGACCGCCACTGTTCCACGACTCAAAAAATAACATTAGATGTAAAGCATTGCAGTTTAAATAGGATGCATGATGCGATCCATTAAGCACCAAAGCAAATAGTCCTAGATCACGTGCATTCATTATTTGACGCCCAAGTAGAGGGTCATTTGCTGATGTAAACTGAGAAATAAATTAAATGATGCGTTGATTTTTCGCAGCAAAGCACATATGAAAAAACTATGCGACATACTGATTGAAACACCATACATCTGTATTTCATCAAATTGCACACACCTGGTACCGGCTCTAGAAGGAAAGGGTGATGGAGACCATGTGTTTCACCTAGGCACACCCTCGAACACTGCCTTGTCAAGCTTTGTTGGTAAAGATCAATTTGGCAGCCTTGGGAACCAGTGATTCAACACATAAAAAAAAGGTACAATCGGAAGGGCACTTACAGAGTAGAAGATGTAAATCCAATAGGTTCCCTGCACCTGCAATGAACCAAATAAAGTTACACAATGCTCCAAAACCCGAGGGCAGTGAAAATTAGAAGCATCAGGATAGGGATGCATTGAAGATTATGGATGAACCAAATGGCCTCTGAATCTGCGGCAAACCACTTCACACCCTTCGCCCCAGCAAAGAGCCAAGTCTGAAGGTCCTCTAGATTCTGTTATGCTATCACATCATGCATTAGGCCATGAAATTTGCATCTCTGTGGCTGAAAGTACAACCAAGTTCGTATAGAGAATGATTCTAACAAACATTGTGAAAGTAATACCCACTCGTGGATCCTTATCCTTATGTAGGAATAGGCAGCATGGACTTTTTGTAGACACATTGCATAGTATTTTCAATTCTTCTGACTTTGATTTCCCTCTTTTTTTTTACCTGCAAAAATTAAGAATAAGGGATAACGATCTCGCAACAACAGTGTACAAAATCAGCTTTGGTACGTATGTGCAAAATCAGATGCCATAGCGATATTTGTGGGTTGAAAGAAGGGGACGATTGGAGCAGGATCCTACCGACATCCAGATCAATGGACAATGGCACCACCACAGCGTTCGTTCGAGGAAGTTCTCCAGCAACGCGACGCACACCCTGTCCCACCCGCCGCGCTTCAGCCTCTTACGTCCGTGGCGGCGATCCAGTACCGTGGCGGCGATCCCATACAGTGGAGACTTCCGTACGTCGGAGGCAGCGAGATCGCACGAGATCCAGCTGTGAGTTCGGCGGCGGCGGCTGTGAGATTGCACGAAATCCGACTGTGAGTTCGGCGGCGGCGGTGGCAGCTGTGAGATCGCACGAGATCCGGCTGCGTCAGTTGGAACTTGGATCGCAGGACGGCGGCAGCGTGGGCCACGCGGGGGCATCGGTGCGGAGCAGGCGGGGCGCGAGGAAGGAGGAGAGGCGCCGGTGTGCGGCCGCGTCGGGAGCCGGAGCTTGATCTCGACCTCCATGGGGTTGGGGTTGCGGCTAGGGCTGGAGGGCGGGGGCTGGAAGAGGCGGGCGGCGGCGTCTACTCTGGGAGTTCTAGGGATCGGTGGAGCGGACGAAAAAACCTACGAAAAAAAATCGGTGGAAGGTGGGACAAAAAAAACCAGGCGAGGTGGGACGAAAAAAACCGGACGAAAATGGTGGGACGAAAATAAAACCCGGAACGCGACCTACCAACTGAGACATTAGGAGTAGAGATTGTTCAAGGAATACCTCCAATTGAATGGCAATGGCTCAGATCCCATGTCACAAGGAGGTGATGATGACATGGTTGTAAGTGGTGAAGATCCTATGGCTGATTGGGGCCAGCATGTCACCCTCATTGCTCGATCAACAAATTTGGATTCTACCGAATTTGATTCGTACTTGTCAAAGGTACCCATCCGTCGAAGTGATCAATTCAATATCCTTGCATGGTGGCAGACCAACTTAGGTGAATACCCAACGCTGAGTCGCATGGCAGCAAATATCTTGGCGGCTCCTGCCTCTGCGGTGGCATCCGAGTCCGCCTTCAGCACAGGGAAGAGAGTCCTATCAGATTTTCGAAGTCAAATGACCGCAACGACACTTGAAGCTCTTGTTTGCTTACAAGATTGGATACGGGCCACCGGTAAAGCCATAAGACACAAGTTTCTTCTTTGTTTCTTATTAATGCTTAAAGTTTACAAGTTTCTTTTTTTTTCTGCAGCTAATACTCAACGTAGCTTGGCTTCAGTTCATGACATTATAATGGACTTACAAGGTATGAGAAACCTTCTGATGTATATAGTGCCATGTATATGAAAGTACACTTAAAGTATGAAGTTTGTTTTTTAATGAGGGATTTCATATCTACAGTTTGTTCCAGGGAACTATTTGCAAGATGCAGCCCAATCATGTAGATGAATATATAGTGTTTTACACACAGAACTGTGCTGTTAGTTTTGATTTCCCCAAGTTATAGTTGATCTCTAATATATATTTCTTTTTCCATTCTTGCTTGTTGATATGCTTACGAGAATCGGGAATATTCTCTTTGTTCTAATCTTTGTTGCGGAGTGGATGATGGATAGTGTATGATGGATATTTAGAAGTGTATTTTCTTGCAAACTTGATCATGAATTGGTTTTCTGGAACATGCCTTTGCTACTAAGAATATTCCTCTGTTCATAAATATATTATTTAGTATTTTTAGGGATAAATATACTATTTAGTTGATGTGCACATAATTACTCTTGTAACATTTCTTTGTAAATACAGATATCGAGGATTGATGCTTGTTGGAGCAATTCATGTAAAACCTCAAGCAGATGATGAAGCAAAGACATGTCAGCTTTCTCTATAACCTACTGGATGTGAAAAGTTTAGCATGTTGAACTAGTAATCTTTTGATCTTCTTCGAATCTGTTGGACTGAGGTCTTTAGCTTGATACTCTGTGAAACATGATCTCGCCATTTTACTAAATGTGAAAAGGTTGGACCTTGTCATTTTACTGTACTGTGTACATTAGTAATTTGGCGAGGCCACAAATGTTGGACGGTGCAAACATTTGGTTCAAAAAACCTGTAATCCTCTTAAATGTGTAAACATTTGCTAAATTTTGGGTCAGCCTCATGTGCCCAATGGGTCAATGGGGCCACAAAATTCTGATGAAATGGGTCGGCCCATGGCCTTGCATATTGGCCTTGGGGCCATGGGGCCGGGCTGGGGCCAGGGCCGGGTCGGCCCATTCCCATTTTGACTCTCAGTCTACCCGGTCTCGCACTGCTTTGTGTGCGTGTGATGCGCACCCTGGTGGCCCGATCGAGTCGTTGTTGATTGTTCCGTGACTTCCGTCCACCTCCTGCGTGTCATGGCGCGCGGATGCTTCGCCATTCCGGGACGCTTTCGTGGAAATGGAATGGTTTTGGTTTGTGTATTGTGAATGGTGGTTGCGGCGGTGGCGGTTGGAACAGAAGTTTAAACAATTCTTCTTTTTTTTTTTTTTGCGAATGAGAAGTTTAAACAATTCATGCACGGGAGGAGAAAATTTGCAAGGTACTCCATAAATTTGAGCCGTGACCTGCTGCGAAATTACAGTAGTACTACACTCAGTTTTTTAAACATGGTTACTATCCTATTTTCAAGATATGGCGAAAATAAAGTCAACTAATAAATAGCACGGTTAATTGTGGAAAATCTATTCCGTCCAAACTAAATATATTTTTAAACACAGTACAATCATAGATCCCCATATACACTCACTCTGCAGTAAAGATAAACAATTGGCAATGTTATAATGTTATAAAGGAAATTAACAAGTCTCGCTCTCTCTTCGAGGAGCTTAGGCCAACTCCACCGCACGATCATATCCTGTCCACATCCGTCCGTTTGGGGTAAAAGGGACAAATGAGACGGCCCAGCGCGCGACGGTCCGGACCCATCTTGTCCGTTTTGTGTCCGGGCCGACCCATTTCGAGCGCACACTTGCGCCGGTTTTGGGTCGCGGCGGACACCAAAGGAGGCGCACCTCGTCCGCGTCGGGGCCGTGTGGCAGGCGGCCACCTACCTCCCACCCGCCCACATCAATGCGCATGGGCGGGCGGCCCCACCTGTCATCCGCACGTCGAAGGGTCGCCGTTCTTCTTTTAAGTGGAAACTGTGGACCGGTCGTCGTCCACACTGCCCCACGCCACCCCGCGGCCTCCTCGAAACCCGACAGCCCCAGGCCCAAACCCTAGCCAAGAACTCGCCGGCCTCCCGCCCGCAGCCATGGGGCTTTGCAACTATGGCCGCAAAGGCAAGCACGACCGCGAGGCTGGCTCCTCGTCGGGGCGTCGCCGCGGCTCGGTGAAGAAGGAGGAGCCGGCCTCGCCATCGCCACCATGCCGGCCCCCCTCGCCGCCCGCGTTCTCCATCGCCCCCGTGTCCGCCGGCGAGCGTGACCGGCACTACATCGGCGCGTCGGTGTGCCACCGTTATTGGGAGACAAGGACGCCGATCCCCTGGAGCGACGCCGATCCCCTGGAGCGACGCCCACCTCCCCAACAATTGGCACCTGTCGGCCGACCGCGTGCCGATCCCGCCGGTCCCGGTGACCGGCCGTGCGCGCCGCCAGGAGATCGAGCGCCGCCGCCGCCTCCTCCCGGACGACCTCTACTACGACCCCAGGTACGCCCCCGACTCGCCATTGTGGGACACTTGGTTCCGTGATGAGCACGACATGCGGCGGGCGTCCTTCTTCGCCGGCACGTCGACGGGGCCACAGCGGCCACGCCCAGAGCGCCAAGCGGCTGCTCCCCAGGAGCGCGGGCGTTGGCTGGTGCGCGACCTCACGCCCACGCCGTCGCCGTTGCCATCTCCATCGCCATCATCACCTACTCGCATAACGGCGGAGGAGGAGGCCCGTCTCGTGCAGCGTGTCATGGAGGACTCCATGAACACGCACGACGGGCGGCAATGTGACGGTTTGGAGGAGGCCATGGCACTCTCTGCCGCCGGTGACGTGGCCATCCCAGAGCTGCAGATGGCGGCCTTTACGGAGGAGAGGAGGGAGGACGCGATGGAGGAGGTGCCGTCGGCCGCGTTCCAGCAGCTGCTGGGCCAGGGGTGGGCCTGGTCCTGCACTGCTCCGGAGATGGCCGCTGGCGTGGGCGTGAACTGGCGCGCCACTCCGCCGCAGTCACCGGAGCGGGAGGCATCGCCATAGGAGGAGGTGGTGCAGGCACCTCCCGCCGTCCAGCCCGCCCCCTTCTACCACGCACCGCCGGCCCACCTGTGGACGCCACCGGACTACGCCGACCTCGTCAGCGACGACGACGACACCGGCGTCCACTGAAGACGGCCACGGCGACGGCATCGACGGGCACGGGCAGGAGCACGCCGGCGGCGACCATTTTTTTATGTTTAATTATTAATGTGACGAAACTGGGTCGTTTTGTGGCCATGGACCCCCTAACTAAGTTTTATCTTTATTAAACTGCGTTTATTTACTTTTTTAGTCATTTTATTTATGTTTTCTTTTTTTATTGCTTTTCTGACACGGACGTGATTTGGGGTGCGGCCGCACGGTGGGCGCACGCACGACCCAACGGACACAGCCAGATACGGGAGAACCCATCGGCGCCTCAAAGGGACAAAATCCGGCCAATCCGAATGTCCGTTTGGGGTCGTGCGGTGGAGTTGGCCTTATGTCTATGAATGCAGACCGGAAGGAAATTAGAGAAGCTACTGAAAGGATGAATGAACTCCTGTACAGAGAGGAGATGTTATGGTTGCAGATATCTCGAATCGCGTGGTTGCGGGAGGGTGACCGCAACACACAATTCTTTCATCGGAATGCAGTTTGGCGCGCACGAAAAAATCGTATTGAGTCACTTTTTGATGATGCAGGAGTGGTGCATAAGGACCACGAGTCTATGGCTGCTATGGCAACGTTTTATTTTTCCAATCTGTTTGCTGCCGACGCCTCGCTATGTGCGGACCCAGTGATTAACTTAATTAATTCCCGTGTTACTGGTGGCATGAATGATGGTCTGTGTGCAGATTTTACAGACATGGAGATTGCGAATGCTCTATTACAAATTGGTCCTCTCAAAGCTCCAGGGCCAGATGGGTTCCCTGCAAGATTTTTTCAGAGGAATTGGCCCATCATGAGAGAGCAGGTTATTGCAGGAGTGAAGGAGTTTTTTCGGACAGGGGTCATGCCTGATGGGGTGAATGACACTTCCATCGTCCTCATCCCAAAGGTAGATAACCCTGAGCGGCTCATGGAGTTTCGTCCTATTAGTTTGTGCAATGTCATCTATAAGGTGGTGTCTAAATGCTTGGTCAACCAGCTGCGTCCTATTTTTGATGAAATCATCTCGCCAGCACAGAGTGCCTTTGTTCCTGGGCGGATGATTACTGATAATGCCTTGCTTGCTTTTGAGTGCATTCATTATATTCAACAGGAAAAAGACCTGAATAAAAGTTTCTGTGCTTACAAATTTGATATGTCAAAAGCTTATGATATGGTTGATTGGATCTTCTTGGAGCGAACGTTGCAAAAGATAGGCTTCTCTCGCCGTTGGGTGAACTGGATCATGACGTGTGTCACCTTGGTGAGATATACTATTAAATTTAATGGGACCCTCTTGGATTCGTTTGCACCGACGCGTGGGCTTCGGCAAGGTGATCCTCTGTCTCTGTTCTTGTTTCTATTTGTGGCTGATGGTCTCTCAGCTTTGTTGAAGGATGGAGAAGATAGGGGCGACTACACACCCCTGAAAGTCTGCCGTAGAGCATCGGGTGTCTCTCATTTGCTATTTGCAGATGACACCATGCTATTCTTTAAAGCAGAAGAGGAACAAGCTAAGATAGTACATGAGGTTTTGCTCACGTACGAGAGAGCTACAGGCCAATGCATTAATCCCGCCAAGTGTACTGTACTGTTTGGAAATTCTTGTACTACGGACAGCCAGGAAAAGGTGCGCACAATATTGCATGTTGATATGGTCACTTTTGAGGAACATTATCTGGGTCTCCCTACACCAGATGGGCGTATGAACAGGGGTAAATTTCAGAACTTGCAATCAAGACTTCTGAAGAGGTTTATAGCCTGGGGAGATACTCTATCACTCGCAGGGAAAGAAACCATGATCAAAGTTGTAGCGCAGGCCATTCCCACTTATATTATGGGTGTTTTCAAGTTGTCGATGTCAGTTTGTGATGATCTGAAGAGGATGGTCCGAAACTTTTGGTGGGGCTCGTCTGAGGGCAAAAGGAAAACTCATTGGATGCGTGGCCGCATATTCAGGCGCATAAAATGAAGGGAGGGCTAGATTTTAGAGACTTCCGTCTCTTCAACCAAGAACTCCTCGCGAGGCAGGCATGGAGACTTTTGATTAATCCTAACAGTCTATGTGCGCAGGTTCTCAAAGCCCGATACTATCCGGAGGGGCGTCTGGAGGACACGGTATTTTCAGGAAATGCCTCCCCTACATGGCAGGCCATCCAATATGGCCTCGAGATCTTGTAAAAGGGTCTGGTGTGGCGTGTCGGAAACGAGCAAAACATCCGCATATGGCGGGATCGATGGCTGCCCACGGCGCCAACAGGGCAGCCGATTACGCAACAGGTTACCTGCAGACTGCGGCGGGTGGCGGACCTACTAGATGCGTCCGGTGCTTCGCGCCTCGACATGCTTCGGCGATACTTCCTTCCGATCGACGTCGACAATATTGCCTGCATCCGTACTTCGTCACGCCTTACCGAGGACATCATCGCTTGGGCGCCGGAGAAGAGCGGTATCTTCACCGTTCGATCCGCCTACCGCCTTTCCATGGACGAACGCGAGCGTCCATTGGCGACAGCCTTGAGCAGGGCACTAGACGGTCGTCGCGCCATCTGGAAGATCATATGGGGTTGCCCTGCTCCCCCAAAGGTACACGTCTTTGCATGGAGACTGGTGTCCAACTCGCTTGCAACATGGGCTAATAAATGTTCTCGCCACCTTGAGCTTACTGATATGTGTCCCCTTTGTGGTGTGGCACGAGAGGATGGTTTCCAAGCAATGTGCAGGTGCCCCCTTGCGATGGATTTGTGGCGTGCCATGGCATCAGACTGGCCCATGCCGAAGGTTGAGGACATAATCAATACAGGACCGGAATGGTTATTCTCCCTGTTGGAGCCTCTCTCGGAAACCACGTGCATGGTAGTTCTCATGACCATGTGGCGAGCATGGTATGTGCGGAATGAAATTACCCATGGGAAAGCTCCACCGCCAACTGAAGCGTCACGCAGATTCCTTCATGGATATATTAATTCCTTGCTCCGTTTACATCAATGGCCTCAAGGGGGTATGGATAAGGGCAAGATGATAGTGCAGACTGATGCACCGACGCAACATCCAGAAGTGTCGAGTAAGATGGACCAGCGCTGAGTTATGCCTCCTACTGGCTGGACGAAATTGAACGTAGGTGGCATCTATGTACATGCTACAGGAGCTACGGGAGGATGCATGGTTCTCCGTTCGGATCGCGGCAAAATTATATTCACGGCTTGTAGGGAGATTCGTACCTATGACAATAGTCTCCATGCTGAACTAGCGGCTTGTAGGGAGGGCCTTGAGCTTGCACTATACTGGACTGAGCTCCCTATTGCGATCGAGATGGATAGTACTGAAGCTGTCAAAATGATAAAGGCCACGTCGGTGGACAGGTCGAAGTTTCATGTACTCATTGAGGAGATCAAGAGGATGGTCACTGATGACCCTAGGGAGATTTCTATTAATGCTATTAGTCGTTCCCAAAATTAAGTTAGTCGTGAGCTTGGTGCATATGGTAGAAGTACTCCTCGTACTGCAGTTTGGTGGGCTCAGGCTTAAGCAATATTGTTGTAATGGTACTGGCTGACTTGCCTCCTTGAGTTAATAGAAATTTCCCTTTTTCCCGCAAAAAAAAAGATAAACAACGTTGGGCCTGCCTGCTTGTTCAGCACCCACCTTCGATATACGGAGTTAGCATCATATTTTGAGATTAACGAAGTCATCACAGACGCCTCGTAGTCGACGGGAACATCTTCCCCCACCGAACAAACATTGCCGAAAAGGTTGTAATAACTCTAGGAAAATAGGAACACCTATGCCAAGTCTATGACTTGAATCTTGGTGGACTAATTAAACATGTTGAATGTGTTGCTTCTTTCTTTGTGGCTGCAAGAAAAATTTTCATTAATAAACATCATCGTACGAGATAAAGATACAATAAATTCATCTTTGTAGGAGATAGTGGCCTTATATATAGATGCATATTTTATTTTTGACAATGGCCTTATATTTAAAATCGGAGGGAGTAATAGTTTTTTGCGCACAAGAGGGCATCCGAAAAGTTATCTGGTCGGTTGAGAGATGAACACTCTAATTATTTCACACATGATTACTAAGGGGATTTTCCGAATCAGTAGGCACAACCTTCCCAGACCTCAACAAACATTCCACCAACCACAACACTTTAGTCTCGCACGTCATGCAAGATGGTCTGCTTTCTAACTTGCGAAACTGCCTTAACTCAGTTGCCTCTTCCGAGTTTGGTGTTGTTGTCTGGTATAAGTCTTCGGGTAGCTACTATTTGGGGATCGTCTCAACTCGAAGGCCAATCCGCTTTGCAAGACTATCATCAATGACTTTGTCCGCCTCACCTGTGATGCCCCCTTCGAGGACACACTTCACATCTTCCTTCTCTGCCCACTTGTTGTGTAGGTCTAGAGTTCCCTGGGGTTGCTGCGCCATGCCTCACTCGAACTTATTTGGGATGTGCCGCACCCACCAGCCTCAACCATGAAACCTGGCCCTCAGTATCGCACCATGCAATGGAAGCTTTGGGACGTTCGGAAAACTTGTGTTTTCTCAAACGAGTTCTACACACACTTTGTAATAATTAGGAACATTATCTCTGATTTCTCCCTTCGGATTGGTAGATTCAGCTCACAACAACAAAACGTTGATGCCATGTCATGGTGTCTATGCCTTTCCTCGTTATCTAGCGCAAATCGGTAACCCTTTGGGTAATCCATTCATGTGGGACCCCCATCCCCCGGTTGATTGATAAAATATGTAGTTGACATGTAGGGAGCATTGTCGATTCGAGTCAGAAGGCCCGCCTTTTCTCATCAAGAACATAATGTTATCTCTTTTATGATGACTAGTTGCCTCATCTTGGCATATATTGAAGGTCAACACTTATAAAATACTTTGGAACTTCATTGTTTCTTCAAAGCTCGCACATCCTAATAGACTCACCTAGTTGAGCACATTTTTTTAAAGAAAATGCATCATTCATTTAATGTTCTCAATGCTTCAAACATGCCTTAGGGGAAATAAGCATAACAATTTCATTATTTGTATACAAGTTCTCATAGCTCTTACCTACCAGAGGAGGAAGCTCATAAGTGCATGGAGTTATTCTCTATTGACCAAACCGAGGACTAGTGACTTCATGTAACTACATGTACCAGTCAAGTCTTTTATAAGAAGTGAGCCTTCACTAAGTGTTGCTCATCTTGCTTCTATGTGTTGAAAATATATAGTTTTATAATGTTTGATCCGTGTATGTGGGGAGACATATTTCACAGATGTAAGCATAGGAGACACCAGGAACTACCAGTGGATAACCAGATTTAGAACATGCACAAGCCTATCCCGCATACTCTACGAAATCAACTATTTTCCCTCAGTCTCATCCCTCCACTGACCAATTTACTCTTCTTCTGTGGTTGTCCTATACACCACACTATCATGGTGTCTCAATGTGATGAACAATATAATCATGTGATGCTCGGTTGGGATGGAATGGGCGTTGAAGGTTGTTGGTTCATGTTATCAACGGTCCAAGAGAAGATGGTTAGCCTGAGAGTACACCGGGCTAGCGATTTACTGATGCATTTGGTTAGCCTGAATTATATGACGGGTCGTTACTCGGCCATGCGAAAAACATGACGGCTGGCAAGAAGCGGGGAGCCTGCATATTTCAGTGCTTTTACCCCATAATTCTAGATAGGTTTACATCACCTCGCCATTTGATATGTATATGACTTGCAGATGTACATGGTGATCTGTGCAATACCATCTTTACTTTCCTTCATGAATTAGTTCTAACTAGAAGGTTGGGTGCGCTTTGTTGCGCCGTTGGTGTATTAGTATTCAGCATATCAAATCAGTATCACCCGATTCATCATGAAATGAATTTTAATATTTTATTTATTCATTATTGTGGGTGTCGATAACTTTGACTCTGAACTGGGACAAAACTAAAGGAACTTGACTTTCAAAAACAAGTACACATTATATTTTGGAACTGAAGGAGTATTTCGTTTGGCGAGTGTGTCTGTGTGGTGGTGGCGGTGATGGACTGTGTTTTTAATCTGTAATACGGTGTTTGGGTAGGCCGTTTGCAGTGTGATCCGATGTTATCCTAATCTACTTATACTTATGTGGGAAACATTTTTGTGTCGGTAGCTCCATGTACTATCTTGGTGCTACAATTAATATCAGATGTTGGTGCTTCCTTTTTTCTAGGTGGTGAAAGGGTGCACATGATTGATATATTTTTATAGGCAAGTTCTCCTCCCGATTGATTTGAAAAACTATTGACTTGGTCAAAAATCATGAACCAGATCCAAAATTGAATACCCCAATTGAACTGAAAAGCTCCAAAATTAAGGAGCATAGTGAATTAAAAGAATTGAATGAGAGAGCTCCATAATAAGTTGTTGACCCTGTCAAAATTAGATGACCCAATTTCAAATTGAAGACTCCAATTGATTGTGAGTGCTTAAAAATTAGGAAGCATATTGTATTTACTAGAAGGGTTGAGCACGCTTTGCTGCACCGCTAGTATTTTTTTTAATACTCACTCTATTTCAAAATATAAGATGTATTACTTTCTTGAAAAATTAAACCTTTTAAGTTTGATCAAATGTGTAGAGAAATATATCAAAATCCATATCAAATCAATATGATTAGATTCATCATGAAATGAATTTCCATAATTTTTTTGTTTAATATTGTGGATGTCGGTATTTTTTGCTCTGAACTTGGTCAAAATTAACACCCCTTATATTTTAGAATTGGTGGAATATTTAGTTGGCGGGTGACAGAGATGATGGAGTGCGTTTTATTTTTATTTATAATGTAGTGATTTGGTAGGCCTTTTGTTGTCATTTTGTGTTATCTGCTAATCAACCTATATTTATGTGGCGAAATTTCTGCGTTAGTGACAGCATGTACTACATTGTTGCTAGAATTTCATATGGTGGTGGTGTTTTTTTACAAGTGATGGGAGGGTGCGCGGGATTGATATGTTTTTATAAGTCGACTGATCACTGGCCTTGTCAAAATCATATACCAAATCCAAAATCAATACGTCAATTGAATGAAAGAGCTTAAAAATTAGGGAACATAGTGAATTTAATAATTGAATAGGAGAGCTCCTAGAAAAAAAATTACCAGGTCAAAATCGGGTGACCCAATTTTAAATAGAAGGCGTCAATTAATTGTGAGGCCTTAAAATTAGGAAGCATAGTGTATGGTATGAAAGAATTGGCTGAGATAGTTTTGAGAAATTGTTGAACCTGTCGAAATCGGGTGACCCAATTTCAATTGGAGAAATCTATTGAATGTGGGCTCTGTAAAACTAGGGAGCATAGTGTTATAGAGGATAGATAGTGAAAGGGCATTTCCATTCCTTATGTTTTGGATGATGATGACAACCCTTTGTTGGTCTAATCATGTGCTAAATGTTTCAGGTTCTCAATGATTAGGCTTTCATCGGTTAGTGGTTCTCTCTCGAAGGAATCGTTGAAGACAGAATCCTCTACGCTTTTATCTCTTTGGTCGTAGGGATCCCGTACTATCAAGAGGGAATCCACTTTGGAAAGAATAGGGGATTCCATTCACGTACACCTCCATCACCCCTCTTCTTGTCGAGAGAGTGCCTCCATTTTAATCTAACCTTTGCTGTGTATTCCCAGCGGTTGTACCGCTCGTCCGAGCGGTAGTACCGCTGGCTCCTGACGCTTCTCTGCCATTGTCGAGCGGTGGTACCGCTGCCTCCGGGCGGTGGTACCGCCACCTGACTCTGCAATGACCAGCAGCGGTTGTTCCGGCCATGCACCGCCCATGTACCGGTCAGGGTTCTGTTCTGAAGCGGTGGCTGGGCGGTGGTGGACCGGTTGGTCCGGTTGTTCCTTTTCAACCGGTACAACTGGAGGTTCGAGCGGTTATTCCGCTATTTCCTTAGCCGCTCAAGCAATCAAGACCAGGCGGTTGCACCGGCCCTGCACCGCCCATCTACCGCCCTCAAGGGTGACTCCGTTCTGGTTCGGTGCAGTAGTTGTGCGGTGGCTGGGCGGTTGGTCCGGTTATTTGCTAATGACCGGTACTACCGCCCGATGGCCCGGTTGTACCGCCTGGTAGGGTTCTGCAGCTACATCGCGAGTCCCGGTTGTACCGGGACAAGGAGCGGTTGTACCGCTGCAGTACTGATAACGCAGTAACGGTTGGATTTTAGTGGGCTGCTATATAAGGTGGTTCCTCCACCTACCACACCCACCTTTTACCTCTCTCACTCCACCATTGATGCTCTCAAGCTCTCTTTCCCGATCTCTCTCTCTAGCCACTCAAACTTGTTGATTTGCTAGGGTTTGAAGGAGGAGACCTAGATCTACACTTCCACCAAAGGATATTTACTTCCCCCATACTTTCTAGTGTGGATTTTGTTACTCTTGGGTGTTTGAGCACCCTAGACGGTTGAGGTCACCTCGAGGCCATATTCCATTGTGGTGAAGCTTCGTGCTTTCGTTGGGAGCCTCCAATTGTTGTGGAGATTGCCCCAACCTTGTTTGTAAAGGTCCGGTTGCCGCCTTCAAGGGCACCAATAGTGGAATCACGACATCTCGCATTGTGTGAGGGCGTGAGGAGAATACGGTGGCCCTAGTGGCTTCTTGGGGAGCATTGTGCCTCCACACCGCTCTAACGGAGACGTACTTCCCCTTAAAAGGAAGGAACTCCGGTAACACATCGTCGTCTCCAACGGCTCCACTCTTGGTTATTTCGTGCCTTTACTCTTGCAAGCATACTTGTGTTGTATCCCTTGCTTGCTCCTGTGTTAGTTGTTATTGCATCATATAGGTTGCTTAGTTGCATATCTAAACAACCTATTTTGTTGCAAAGTTTAATTTGGTAAAGAAAAGCTTAAAAATTGTTAGTTGCCTATTCACCCCCCCTCTATTCAACCATATCGATTCTTTCAATTGGTATCAGAGCCTCGTCTCTTTATTAAGGACTTTGCCGTCCGAAGAGTATGGTTGACATCAACGACGGTGCGGAGGAACACTCTGGTGTGAATCCCATCTCGTCTTCGGCCGAAGGGGGAACCTCGGTCTCACATGAGGAATTCATTGTGCTTTAGACACATTGAAAACCTCCATGACGGCCGAGGTTAAAAGCATGTTTACTGAATTTCTAGAAGGACTTAAACTATCCTCGCCGATGAAAGTGGGTGATCCCACTAACAAGGTGACGGATGCTACCTCCGACAAGGGGGAAGCTAATATTGAAAAGAGTCCTTCTACTAGTGGTAGAAATGGCACCGGCATCTTTGCCAATGTGGAACCCCCAGTGTTTAGAGGACCGATCCCCTCTACTCATTTGAATCATGCTGGTCCTCCTCCTAAATATGTGAAAAATGAAGATTTTGATTCTTGGGTTTATCACTTCAAGCGTCATTTAAAACATGTGAATACTAACCTTTGGAGAATCATTGAAGAAGGTTTCTATCCTCATGACCCAAGCAACTTCACCCCTCGAGAAGAAGTGGACAATCAATTCAATGAGAGTGCTCTCTTCATCATCCAAGATGCAATCCTTCCCGAAGATCTCCCTCATCTTCGACCTCATGCCATGGCTAAAGAAGCATGGAAATGTGTCGAGCGTTTCTATCGAGGAAGTGCTAGCATTCAACGCTCCAAATATGAAGTGGTGCAAGATGAAGCCGATGAGTTTGCAATGAAAGAGGATGAAGAACCTCGTGAGCTCTTTCCAAGAGTGACCAAACTCGTGGTCGCACTCAGAGATCATGGGAGCAAGGACACGGATGACAATTGGATCAAGCGCAAGTTCCTCAAGGCCATGATGCCCTACAACAAGGCCATGTCCTCCGTCATTCGTCAAAGACCGGACTTCCACTCCATGACCTCTGGTGAAGTATTGGATGAGTTTGTTGCAATGAGCATCTTGGACAAGACCGCCGACAATGTGGTGCTCCGTTCCCAAAGGGCAAAGAAGTCCAATTTTGCCTTGAAGGCCAAGGTTAGTGTGGAAGAAGAAGCAGATGAGGAAGATGAGGAGAGCAACCCCGAGGACACGAAGTATGATTATCATGAGCACATGGCTCTTGCCTCAAGACAGTTTTGGAGTAAGAAGAATACAAGACCCAACTTCAATAAGAACAACTCAAGTGGCCTCATGTCACACCCTAGCTAGTCATGCATCAGAGTGTGTGCATCATGTTTAAAATTCCATTTAATTTTGAAATGGGGAATTGTGAAACCCTCAGAATCATTTTTGAAAATGACCCAAATAAAAATTTCTCCAAAAGGGTCCAAGAAAATGCTCATGTTGCTCTCTGAAAATATTGGACAGAGATAAAAATCAAACCAATATTTTTAAGAGCTCATAGGTATTTATTTTGGGCATTTGGAATTAATGCATAAATATTTGCATTGGAAATATATTAGTTATATATATTAATATATGTCCAAAAATTATGCCACCTGTTGGGGAGCTCTGGAATAATATATCTAGCTCCTGCAAAAATTGGCATAAGATAATAAAATGATTTAATATTTTATTTAAATCAAAACAAATGTCAGAAATTAGAAAACAGAAATAAATAAAAGGAGAAGCTTACCTGGGCTCCTCCCTGTCCGGCCCAGCCAGCTGGCCGGCCCAGCCAGCAGGCGGCCCAGCCCGTCTCCCTCCTCTGTCGTCTTCGTCCTCGACAGAGGGAGGGGAGTGTGCCCGGCGCGCGCGCGCGCCACCGCGCCACGCCACCTTCCTCCCTGCCTGCCTGCCCCTCCCCTCCTCGTCTGGATGGCCTAGGACGACGCCACGCCCTCCCCCTGCTCTCTCTCACTCTCCCTCGGTTCTTCCCCTCCTCTCCCTCGCTCTCCCTCTCCCGTGTCCGAACGCCACCATCGCTGCCGTTCGCCATAGCAGCCGCCACCGGCCACCCCTCGCCCCTCCGCTGAGCTCAGGAGCTCCGCCGCGACCCCCTCTTCCTCCCCACCAAGCCAAGCCCCTCGAG
>NC_041381.1:616565711-616620927 GCF_002162155.2 Triticum dicoccoides
GCCATCGTCTTCGTCCTCGACCGCCGCCGATGGTCGCCGTCGATTCGCCGCCGTTCGTGCTTCCCCGAGCTCGCTGACCCTCCCTGCATGATCCCCGTGAGCCCCTGCTTCGTTTCCCCCTAACCCCATGTTCGATTTCGAGCTCTAGCCGCCCCTCTACCGGAGCCGAGACGCTCCGCCGCACGGGCTCGTCGCCGGCGAAGCCCCGGTGACCATTTGGTCACGGGCGTGCACCCGTTGTGCTTGCCGCGACCCGCAGAGCCCCTCCAGCGCCTCAGCTCCCTCGCCTGCGAGCAGCAGCGCCGATCCCGACCGCACCCGAACTCCGGCCGCCGCTCACGAGCTCGCCGTCGTCGGTACCGGCCACCACAGGCACGGCCACCACCACCGTTCGACGCGCGGGAGCAAGGGCTCTCCAACGAGCCCAAGCACGGCCTCGCCCGTGCCCTGTAGCGCGTTTCCGTATCGCGCCGCCGTCTCGGGCCTCGCCGGCGTCATGTCGCCGGTGGGTTTGACCTGTTTGACCTGGGGTTTGACCCCCCAGGGTCACTGACGCGTGGGCCCCGTCGGCCAGGTGGTTAGATTAGCGCTAATCACTGTTAGTTAACCCCCTGACACTGACCAGTGGGCCCCAGCGCCACTAACTCCTAATTAGGATTAAATTAACTCTGTTAACTCCCCCTGTCACTGACGTGTGGACCCCACACGTCAGGTTTGACCCCAGCCAGCCGCAGTTGACCACTGACGTCATGCTGACGTCATGCTGGCGCAATATATATATTTCTGGATTTAATTTAAATCATGAAATTCCAGAATATTATTTAAACTTCAAAAATTCATAACTTTTATTCTGTAACTCCAAATCAGACAAATTATATATGAAAAATGATCAGAAAAATCCAATCTATCCATCTGTACTACTTTCATGCATGACTAAACAAGTTAACTTGATGTTTAAGCAGAACAAGGAAAAGCACTTTAAAAGGCCACGCTTGAGTTTGAAATTTAAATCTTTGATTCAAATTGGTTCAAACCCTTCTGGTTTTAGTTGCATTAGCCCAACACACTCATATTGCCATGTTTCATGCATGCATCATATTGTTGCACATTGTTTGGTGATGGTTGTGTATCGGTGTCCTTTGCGACAGGTTCTGCCTCCGAGGAGTACCGTGATTACCCTAACGAAGAACCGTATCAGTGCATCGAACCATCAGGCAAGCAACCAACCATTTGATCATATCGATACAATCCCATGTTCTTGCTCCTGCTCTCTTTTACTGCATTAAGACAACGCGTTTCAAACTACTGTGTGCTACGGTAGTTGAACCCATTTCCTCTGCATGACCTGTCATTGCCACAGTAACTAGATGAAACCCACTAGCATGTGTAGGAGTTGATTGAGCCATATGTATGTGTTGTTCCTACCTTGCTATGCCTGCTATGCTTAGAGTCGTGTCAGGTCTGGTTCATCTGGGTGATGGGCTAGAGTGAAATGTTTATGTCGGTAATGAGAGTGGTGTGGTGAACACGATTTGGTAAGGTATCGATGAGAGGCCATGTAGGAGTACATGGTGGGTTGTTTCATTGAAGCCGACCTTAAGCACTGAGATCTGTATGTGTGATTTAAGAATCAGCTACTACCATGCATTGGGCCCGAAACCAATGGACCCTCTCGGCTTCTTATTCACCCTAGTTCTCCGTCCAGGAGTTGCAAGTAGTTTCTGGTGTTTGTAGCCTACTGGAGGCCATGGACATCGCTGACCGTAGGGTGGGCTGTGATGCGGTAGGTACGTGGCACGGTGTACCGAATACCCGTTAGGTATCTCGGGAACCCTGTTCACATCGTTTGGGGCTGTGAGCGATACCTCGGCCGGATCTCCTCATGGATGGAACCCGAATAGGCGATAAACCTGGACTAGAGACTTAGGTGATTAGGTAGGTCGTGGCCGACACCCACGTTGGGCTTCCGCTTGAAGGTTGCCGAGTACATGTCGTGTAAACGGCGGTAAGTGGTGAGAGCGTGTATGAAGAAGTACACCCCTGCAGGGTTAACATGATCTATTCGAATAGCCGCGTCCGCGGTAAAGGACTACTTGGTTGCCTATACAGTTCATAGACAAGTAAATGGAAACTACTAAAAGCCTCAAGATAAGTGTGAGTGCCGAGGATGGCTCTTCCGTAGGAAGACAGAGGCGGATCCTCGGTAGTGTATTGAAGTGGTGGGTAGTGGACTCATGTGCGCAAAACCGTTTCAAGTTGAAGTATCGTAGGATAGTCTAGCCAAGAGTCAAAGCTGGCTTGCTGCAATAACTCCACCAACCATTCTTGATAATATGCATGTATGTAGGATCTGATGTAAGTCTTGCTGAGTACCTTTGTACTCATGTTGCTATAATTTACATTTTTACAGAAGACGCTGCAACCCCTTCTGATGGGTTCTATGTAGACGTTGACATCAACGAGTAGGCTAAAGGCCCAGGTGGTGACCCTGAGCTTGTGAAGGACCACGTAGTATAGCTAGGCTTTCCAAGCCTCTTTTATTTTACTAGTTGTCTGTACTCAGACAAGTTACTTCCATTGCTGGTTTGTATGACTGTATGACTTGAATGTTGGGTCGTGTGACCCGTACCTTTGTGTATGTTATGTATGGCTCCCTGAGCCTTAAATAAAGTACTTGTATCGTAGAGTCATGTTGTGATGCTTCGTTGTATTTGCACATATCGAGCATATTGTGTGTATGATTGAAATGCTTGGTATGTGTGGGATCTGACTACCTAGTTGTTTATCTTTAGTAGCCTCTCTTACCGGGAAATGTCTCCTAGTGTTACCGTTGAGCCATGGTAGCTTGCTACTGCTCTGGAACACTTAGGCTGGCCGACATGTGTCCTTCTTTGTTCCTGTGTCTGTCCCTTCGGGGAAATGTCACGCTTTGAGTACCGGAGTCCTGTTAGCCCGCTACAGCCCGGTTTACCGGAGTCCTGCTAGCCCAGTGCTACAGCCCGGACCCACTTGCTGATGACCGACACGTTCGAAGCTGGGTCATGGATGCCTGTCCCTGTAAGTCTGTGCCACTTTGGGTTTATGACTAGTCATGTCAGCCCGGGCTCCTTATCATATGGATGCTAGCGACACTATCATATACGTGAGCCAAAAGGCGCAAACGGTCCCGGGCAAAGGTAAGGCGACACTCATGGGGATACTGTGCGTGAGGCCGCAAAGTGATATGAGGTGTTACCGGCTAGATTGATGTGACATCGAGTCGGGGTCCTGACAGCGTTGGCATCAGAGCCGGACTGCCTGTAGGTTCTCCAAGCCAAACTGGTCGATGTTGAGTCTAGAAATTCTTTAGTTATATGTAGGGGAATTGTTTGTGGGTTGGAACGTAAGGCTCTTTTTACTCCTTTATCTTATGACATTCTGATCTGAGTCAGTCCATTCTTCCACCGGGGGTTAAGGAATTAGGATCTATTCTCTCTATCAGGATGACGTGTTACTAATTAGTAGTACCTTATAGGTATGATGGATACAAGCCTAGTTCAGTTCTTCTACCATATTATGTTGCTAGGATGGTCTCAGAACTTTGATATGATGATGTTGAGTGTGTATGAAATCCTTTGTCAAATGTCTCAAAATCCTTCTTGAGCATTTACAGCTGTTATGCTGCCGAAATTTTGCTAGAAATTCTAATGCCTTTGCATTATGATTGTGCTTTCAGATGGCCACTCGTGACCTCAATCAAGTGGTTCGCCTGACTCGATGCCTAGATGTACCCGGCCATACTGCCAAGTTGGTCAGGGTAATGACTGAGGCTGGATACCGCTGGTATCCTGAGTACACGGTCGAAGAGCAATTCCGAGACTTTAATCAAAGCCAGTATCTCTGCACTATCAGGATATTTCCATCTTATCCTGGATCCACCGAGCCCCTTCACTGCTCCTATGGACTCGGGGTTACCATTGAGATGGCTGTGCAGGACGCCGCCTACTCTATGATGACCATCATGCGAGTCAGATCTGGACTATTTCGGGACTCTGATTTCCGGTATATGCCAGGATCACTTCCGGGAGCACAAGGGTATCTCCAGGCTATCTATGCTGACCCCACTCAGGAGGATTCACGGACTCGCACCACTGCTGAGATGCTCGAGGATAAGGACCGTGAAAATCGGGCCTTGAGGTTAGAGCTCTTCAATACCCGTGCTGACCACTGGGCCACATTGACTCGGTTCGCACCGGCGGTGCAAGCTGGATATTCGGATATGCGCGATCTCTATCCTGTGAGATCTGCTCTGCTAGACGTGATGGGTTGGCGTGATGTAGGAGGCATCACCCCACCTCGCGGTCCCCGCAGGCCACCGTCTGTTGGTCCAAGACCTCATCCTAGCCCCTATGGTCCACAAGCTCCGCGAGATCGTCTGTTTCCGGATGATCATGTTGAGCTTCCAGGCTATGGAGGTGACTTCTACGAGGACTACTACGGATCGGTCTGAGTTAGTGGTAGTATCACTAGTTCGCACTAGCTGTGTCGTCTATCGTCCTGCGTGACTCGTGGGATATGACCTAGTTTGTACTCTTTCCGGAGGTGTAGAAAAATAATGTATAGGAGCTTGGAATGCCTCCGATGAGATGTAATCCTCTTTTCACCGTAATAGTACTTTGTTTGGTCTTGTACTAAACCCTGTATGGTGTGTATGACGATGGAATAAAAGAAGCAGTTTCTGTATCTACCATGTCATACGGATGATCATCTTGCATTCCGAGTTATTCCTTACATTTTATATCCTATGTCAGAATTTTATCATCCTGACTAAATCATTGTCTTGTTTACCTAGGATGGTCAACACGCGCACTAACCCTGCTCCTCAAGAGCAGGCCGAAGGCAGTGAAGTCAGGGATGCAAATCTGCCTCATCCTCCTTCCCTAGCCGAGGTTATAATGGAAGCTGAGAGAAACAAGCGGGAGACCAACCGTTTGTTGGAGCGTATTGAACAGAACACAGCACACCATCAGAGGACTAACGTGGTGTCACTCAGTGATTTTATCAAATTACATCCACACACGTTCCACCACTCCGTCGAGCCTCTCGACGCTGATGACTGGCTTCGCAGTATCTCTCACAAACTGCGTTCCATGCTGGTAGCGGAGGCTGACAAGGTCACCTTTGCTGCATATCATCTTGAAGGCCCCGCCAGTCTATGGTGGGAGAATTATGGAGCTATGCGCCCGGCGGGCCATGTCACTACTTGGGCTGAATTCAGTGAGGCTTTCCGTGAACATCACATTCCAGAGGGTCTCATGGACCGTAAACGTGAGGAATTTTGCAGTTTCACTCAGGGCCGACTTTCTGTGGATGCTTACAGCAGGGAGTTTGGTAACCTCGCACGATATGCAACTGAGGAAGTGTCTACTGATGCCAAGAAGCAAGCAAGGTTCCGTAAGGGACTTAGTCCTGAGCTTCGCCGTGACCTCCGTCTGCATGAGTGCACATCTTTTCAGAAACTTGTCAACAAAGCCATCAGTGCTGAAACTGGTCAGACTGACTATGACGCAACACGCAAGCATGGCCGTGACATGGGTTCCTCATCCGGTGCTGGTCCTCAGAAGCGCCGCGTGTGGGTACCCAACACCGCCCTGCCACCCAGGTTCACACCGAGGCCATCTTTCCAGGCGCCTCGCCCTGTTCAACAGTCTGCACCGGCCAAGCCTTATGGGGGTCCAACCAACAATGCTCCTCCACGTACCAGTTCCGTGACTTGTTTCAAGTGTGGGGAATCTGGCCACTATATGCGTGAGTGTCCCCAGACCAACCCCAACCAGTCTGCTAAAGTTGTTGGCCATGGCAAGCCGACAGGGAAAGTGTTCCACGCCAAGCCGGTCACCGCTTCACGTGGCCATGTCAACTGTATCTCTGCCGAAGAAGCTCAAGAGGATCCCAACGTCGTTCTCGGTACGCTTCTTGTTAATTGCCACCCGGCATCTGTTCTTTTCGATACAGGAGCCTCTCATTCTTTTATATCCGAAAATTATGCTCGTTTGCATAACGTCGCATTCGGTGATATGCCAACCTCTATGGTAATTCAAACTCCGGGATCCAAATGGCAAACCTCTAGAGTAAGTCATGGAAATGAAATCCAAGTCGACAGACTTGTTTTTCTTGCATCGTTGATAGCTCTTAAATCTTCAGATATTAATATCATTTTGGGTATGGACTGGATGTCGGCTCATCATGCCCAAATTGATTGCTTCTCTAGGACTGTTCAACTCACCCATCCTTCGGGGAAGATCGTCAATGTCTTAACCCGAATAGCCAAGCGACAATTATATTCTCTTAACGCCAGCCCTTTGCCAGATCTTGAGGACGTTCCGGTAGTCCGTGACTTCCCGGATGTCTTCCCAGAGGAATTGCCAGGTGTTCCACCTGACAGGGATGTTGAGTTCGTTATAGACCTCATCCCAGGAACCGTTCCGATTGGTAGAAGACCTTATAAGATGGCACCCCTAGAACTAGCCGAGCTTAAGAAACAACTCGATGAGTCCTTGAAAAAGGGTTTCATCCGCCCTAGTTCATCTCCGTGGGCTTGCCCCGTCCTATTCGTCAAGAAGAAGGATGGTACGGACCGGATGGTTGTAGATTACCGACCTGTCAATTTGGTCACAATCAAGAACAAATATCCACTTCCCAGGATCAACGACCTTTATGATCAGCTCGCTGGATCCTCAGTCTTCTCCAAGATGGATTTGAGGTTGGGCTACCATCAAATCAAAATCAGAAACGGGGACATTCCTAAAACGGCCTTTGTTACTCGTTATGGCCAATACGAGTACACCGTCATGTCCTTCGGTTTAACCAACGCTCCAGCCACCTTTTCTCGGTTAATGAACTCAATCTTCATGGAGTATTTGGATAAATTCGTCGTGGTTTACCTCGATGATATACTCATCTACTCCAAGAACGAGGAGGAACATGCCAAACATCTAAGGCTAGTGTTGAAGAAACTTCGAGAGCATCGCCTTTATGCCAAATTTTCTAAATGTGAATTCTGGTTGTCAGAAGTGACCTATCTGGGTCATGTAATATCTGGTAAAGGTATTGCTGTTAACCCTGAGCGAGTTCAAGCCGTCCTTAATTGGACTCCACCTGAATCGGTCAAGCAAGTTCGGAGTTTTCTGGGCTTAGCGAGCTATTGTCGTCGCTTTGTCGAGAACTTCTCCAAAGTTGCCAAACCTCTAACCGAACTCCTCAAAAAAGATAAGAAGTTCGAATGGACTCCACAATGTGAGCACAGCTTTCAGGAACTGAAAAGATGCCTGACCTCTGCTCCCGTACTGGTACCGCCAGACTTCTCCAAGGACTTTGTTATCTACTGCGACGCCTCGCGACAAGGACTAGGTTGCATTCTCATGCAAGATCGACACGTAATTGCCTACGCTTCACGGCAATTGCACCCACATGAGGAGAATTATCCTACTCATGATCTAGAGCTTGCAGCCGTAGTCTATGCACTTAAGACCTGGCGACATTACCTCCTCGGTAATCGTTGCGAAATATTCACTGATCACCAAAGTCTGAAGTACATTTTCACCCAACCGGATCTGAATCTCAGGCAAAGACGTTGGGTTGAGTTGATCACAGACTTCGACTTAGGAATAACCTACACCCCAGGGAAAGCCAACGTCATGGCTGATGCGCTAAGTCCTAAATCTTATTGTAACAACCTGATGTTACAACAAAGTCAACCGCTTCTCCATGAGGAATTTCGGAAGCTTAACCTTCACATGGTTCCTCAAGGTTTTCTTTCCACCTTGGTGGCAAAACCTACCCTTACGGATCAGATTATCAAAGCACAGAAGGTAGATCCGGGAATCTCCCGCATCAAGAGAAACATTCAGAAAGGAATTGCGAATTGTTTCTCCATTAATGATCAAGGGGTCGTATACTTCGGGAATCGACTAGTGGTTCCCAAAGTGCGCAACCTGAGGCGATTGATCCTTAAGGAAGCTCATGAATCTCCTCTCACCATTCATCCCGGTAGTACTAAGATGTATCAGGACCTACGCCAGAGGTTCTGGTGGACTAGGATGAAGAGAGAAATTGCTCAGTATATTGCTAATTGCGACGTCTGTCGTCGTGTAAAAGCAGAGCACCAACGGCCTGCTGGCACCCTTCAACCCTTAGCTATTCCTGAATGGAAATGGGATAAAATTGGTATGGATTTCATTACCGGTTTTCCCAGGACCAAGAGAGGGAATAATGCTATTTTCGTCGTTGTCGATCGTCTTTCCAAAGTAGCCCATTTCTTACCTGTTCGTGAGAGTATAACCGCTAGTCAGCTGGCAGACTTATACATCTCCCGAATAGTGTCCCTCCATGGTGTTCCTTTGGAAATTAACTCGGATCGAGGAAGTCTTTTCACCTCTCGATTTTGGGAAAGCTTCCAAAATGCTATGGGAACCCGTCTCTCTTTTAGCACCGCTTTCCACCCTCAGTCGAGTGGTCAAGTGGAACGCGTCAACCAGATTCTAGAAGACATGCTTCGAGCCTCTGTTATCTCATTCGGAATGGACTGGGAGAAGTGCCTTCCATTTGCCGAATTCGCTTACAACAACAGCTATCAATCTAGCTTGGGTAAAGCCCCTTTTGAAGTTCTCTATGGACGACGGTGTCGAACACCCCTTAACTGGTCAGAGACCGGGGAAAGACAATTCTTTGGCCCGGATATGATTCAGGAAGCAGAAGAACAAGTTCGTATCGTTCGTGAAAAGTTGAAAACAGCCCAATCTCGTCAAAAGAGTCAATATGACCGAAAACATAAGGCTATGACTTTCGAGGTTGACGAGAAGGCTTATCTTCGGGTCACCCCTCTGAAGGGAACCCATCGTTTCGGTATCAAAGGCAAATTGGCTCCTCGTTACATTGGACCTTTTCGCATTCTTGCCAAACGAGGAGAAGTTGCCTACCAGTTGGAACTACCTCCGCACCTCTCCAGAGTCCACGATGTCTTCCACGTTTCTTAACTCAGGCGTTGCTTCTCGGATCCTATCCGTGGAGTGGACCACGAAACGCTTGATCTCCAAGATAATCTTACATATCGAGAGTACCCCATTCGTATCCTCGATCAGGCCGAACGTACCACCTGACGTCATAATATCAAGTTTCTCAAAGTACAATGGTCGCACCATTCTGAGGATGAAGCAACTTGGGAAAGGGAAGATCGTCTTCGACTCGAGTATCCCGCCTTCTTCCCGGAGGAACCCAAATCTCGGGACGAGATTCTTTTGAGTGAGGGTGAGTTGTCACACCCTAGCTAGTCATGCATCAGAGTGTGTGCATCATGTTTAAAATTCCATTTAATTTTGAAATGGGGAATTGTGAAACCCTCAGAATCATTTTTGAAAATGACCCAAATAAAAATTTCTCCAAAAGGGTCCAAGAAAATGCTCATGTTGCTCTCTGAAAATATTGGACAGAGATAAAAATCAAACCAATATTTTTAAGAGCTCATAGGTATTTATTTTGGGCATTTGGAATTAATGCATAAATATTTGCATTGGAAATATATTAGTTATATATATTAATATATGTCCAAAAATTATGCCACCTGTTGGGGAGCTCTGGAATAATATATCTAGCTCCTGCAAAAATTGGCATAAGATAATAAAATGATTTAATATTTTATTTAAATCAAAACAAATGTCAGAAATTAGAAAACAGAAATAAATAAAAGGAGAAGCTTACCTGGGCTCCTCCCTGTCCGGCCCAGCCAGCTGGCCGGCCCAGCCAGCAGGCGGCCCAGCCCGTCTCCCTCCTCTGTCATCTTCGTCCTCGACAGAGGGAGGGGAGTGTGCCCGGCGCGCGCGCGCGCCACCGCGCCACGCCACCTTCCTCCCTGCCTGCCTGCCCCTCCCCTCCTTGTCTGGATGGCCTAGGACGACGCCACGCCCTCCCCCTGCTCTCTCTCACTCTCCCTCGGTTCTTCCCCTCCTCTCCCTCGCTCTCCCTCTCCCGTGTCCGAACGCCACCATCGCCGCCGTTCGCCATAGCAGCCGCCACCGGCCACCCCTCGCCCCTCCGCTGAGCTCAGGAGCTCCGCCGCGACCCCCTCTTCCTCCCCACCAAGCCAAGCCCCTCGGGAAGCTCTGCATCGCCTCCACGCCATCGTCTTCGTCCTGGACCGCCGCCGATGGTCGCCGTCGATTCGCCGCCGTTCGTGCTTCCCCGAGCTCGCTGACCCTCCCTGCATGATCCCCGTGAGCCACTGCTTCGTTTCCCCCTAACCCCATGTTCGATTTCGAGCTCTAGCCGCCCCTCTACCGGAGCCGAGACGCTCCACCGCACGGGCTCGTCGCCGGCGAAGCCCCGGTGACCATTTGGTCACGGGCGTGCACCCGTTGTGCTTGCCGCGACCCGCAGAGCCCCTCCAGCGCCTCAGCTCCCTCGCCTGCGAGCAGCAGCGCCGATCCCGACCGCACCCGAACTCCGGCCGCCGCTCACGAGCTCGCCGTCGTCGGTACCGGCCACCACAGGCACGGCCACCACCGCCGTTCGACGCGCGGGAGCAAGGGCTCTCCAACGAGCCCAAGCACGGCCTCGCCCGTGCCCTGTAGCACGTTTCCGTATCGCGCCGCCGTCTCGGGCCTCGCCGGCGTCATGTCGCCGGTGGGTTTGACCTGTTTGACCTGGGGTTTGACCCCCCAGGGTCACTGACGCGTGGGCCCCGTCGGCCAGGTGGTTAGATTAGCGCTAATCACTGTTAGTTAACCCCCTGACACTGACCAGTGGGCCCCAGCGCCACTAACTCCTAATTAGGATTAAATTAACTCTGTTAACTCCCCCTGTCACTGACGTGTGGACCCCACACGTCAGGTTTGACCCCAGCCAGCCGCAGTTGACCACTGACGTCATGCTGACGTCATGCTGGCGCAATATATATATTTCTGGATTTAATTTAAATCAGGAAATTCCAGAATATTATTTAAACTTCAAAAATTCATAACTTTTATTCTGTAACTCCAAATGAGACAAATTATATATGAAAAATGATCAGAAAAATCCAATCTATCCATCTGTACTACTTTCATGCGTGACTAAACAAGTTAACTTGATGTTTAAGCAGAACAAGGAAAAGCACTTTAAAAGGCCACGCTTGAGTTTGAAATTTGAATCTTTGATTCAAATTGGTTCAAACCCTTCTGGTTTTAGTTGCATTAGCCCAACACACTCATATTGCCATGTTTCATGCATGCATCATATTGTTGCACATTGTTTGGTGATGGTTGTGTATCGGTGTCCTTTGCGACAGGTTCTGCCTCCGAGGAGTACCGTGATTACCCTAACGAAGAACCGTATCAGTGCATCAAACCATCAGGCAAGCAACCAACCATTTGATCATATCGATACAATCCCATGTTCTCGCTCCTGCTCTCTTTTACTGCATTAAGACAACGCGTTTCAAACTGCTGTGTGCTATGGTAGTTGAACCCATTTCCTCTGCATGACCTGTCATTGCCACAGTAACTAGATGAAACCCACTAGCATGTGTAGGAGTTGATTGAGCCATATGTATGTGTTGTTCCTACCTTGCTATGCCTGCTATGCTTAGAGTCGTGTCATGTCTGGTTCATCTGGGTGATGGGCTAGAGTGAAATGTTTATGTCGGTAATGAGAGTGGTGTGGTGAACACGATTTGGTAAGGTATCGATGAGAGGCCATGTAGGAGTACATGGTGGGTTGTTTCATTGAAGCCGACCTTAAGCACTGAGATCTGTATGTGTGATTTAAGAATCAGCTACTACCATGCATTGGGCCCGAAACCAATGGACCCTCTCGGCTTCTTATTCACCCTAGTTCTCCGTCCAGGAGTTGCAAGTAGTTTCTGGTGTTTGTAGCCTACTGGAGGCCGTGGACAGCGCTGACCGTAGGGGTGGGCTGTGATGCGGTAGGTACGTGGCACGGTGTACCGAATACCCGTTAGGTATCTCGGGAACCCTGTTCACATCGTTTGGGGCTGTGAGCGATACCTCGGCCGGATCTCCTCATGGATGGAACCCGAATAGGCGATAAACCTGGACTAGAGACTTAGGTGATTAGGTAGGTCGTGGCCGACACCCACGTTGGGCTTCCGCTTGAAGGTTGCCGAGTACATGTCGTGTAAACGGCGGTAAGTGGTGAGAGCGTGTATGAAGAAGTACACCCCTGCAGGGTTAACATGATCTATTCGAATAGCCGCGTCCGCGGTAAAGGACTACTTGGTTGCCTATACAGTTCATAGACAAGTAAATGGAAACTACTAAAAGCCTCAAGATAAGTGTGAGTGCCGAGGATGGCTCTTCCGTAGGAAGACGGAGGCGGATCCTCGGTAGTGTATTGAAGTGGTGGGTAGTGGACTCGTGTGCGCAAAACCGTTTCAAGTTGAAGTATCGTAGGATAGTCTAGCCAAGAGTCAAAGCTGGCTTGCTGCAATAACTCCACCAACCCTTCTTGATAATATGCATGTATGTAGGATCTGATGTAAGTCTTGCTGAGTACCTTTGTACTCATGTTGCTATAATTTACATTTTTACAGAAGATGCTGCAACCCCTTCTGATGGGTTCTATGTAGACGTTGACATCAACGAGTAGGCTAAAGGCCCAGGTGGTGACCCTGAGCTTGTGAAGGACCACGTAATATAGCTAGGCTTTCCAAGCCTCTTTTATTTTACTAGTTGTCTGTACTCAGACAAGTTACTTCCGCTGCTGGTTTGTATGACTGTATGACTTGAATGCTGGGTCGTGTGACCCGTACCTTTGTGTATGTTATGTATGGCTCCCTGAGCCTTAAATAAAGTACTTGTATCGTAGAGTCATGTTGTGATGCTTCGTTGTATTTGCACATATCGAGCATATTGTGTGTATGATTGAAATGCTTGGTATGTGCGGGATCTGACTACCTAGTTGTTTATATTTAGTAGCCTCTCTTACCGGGAAATGTCTCCTAGTGTTACCGCTGAGCCATGGTAGCTTGCTACTGCTCTGGAACACTTAGGCTGGCCGGCATGTGTCCTTCTTCGTTCCTGTGTCTGTCCCTTCGGGGAAATGTCACGCTTTGAGTACCGGAGTCCTGTTAGCCCGCTACAGCCCGGTTTACCGGAGTCCTGCTAGCCCAGTGCTACAGCCCGGACCCACTTGCTGATGACCGACACGTTCGAAGCTGGGTCATGGATGCCTGTCCCTGTAAGTCTGTGCCACTTTGGGTTTACGACTAGTCATGTCAGCCCGGGCTCCTTATCATATGGATGCTAGCGACACTATCATATACGTGAGCCAAAAGGCGCAAACGGTCCCGGGCAAAGGTAAGGCGACACCCGTGGGGATACCGTGCGTGAGGCCGCAAAGTGATATGAGGTGTTACCGGCTAGATCGATGTGACATCGAGTCGGGGTCCTGACACCTCAAGGGGAAGCAACGAGTTAGAACCTGTTTCAACTATGGCAATGTTAGCCATTTCGTTGCGGATTGTCCCTACGAGAAGCGGGAAGACAATGGTCATCTGAAAATACAAAGCCAAGTCCTTCCCAAACAAGAACAACTTCACCAAAAAGACTCCGTCTCGCGGGTTGGTGGTTCAACAAGAATACCGTGAGGATGACGATGATGATGAAGGTGATGAAACAATGGCCATGGCATCCGTTGCCATTGTCACAACTCCCCGGGTGTCTCTCTTCGATGCACCTAATGAGAACATCACCGCCAAGTGCCTCATGGCTAAGGCCACCAACAAGGTAACCTCCAACATCAAAACCACCATTATTCCTAACCCTCCTTCAACGGATGACTTTGATAATGGTAAGGGGTCTAATGAGGAGATCAATGAATTTGAGTCCTTCATGAGTAAGCTCAAGGGAAAATCCAAGAAGCACTTTGTTGCTCTCTTGGAACAACTTGGTGAAGCCAATGACATGATGGAGGCTCACGAAGAAACCATCTCTAAGATGGAAAGTCATAGTCGTGACTATGCCAATGAGATATTGGATCTCTCTAATGCTCTTGAGGAAGAGCGTGGGCATCGTTTGGCTCTCGAGGAGTCACACAACGATGGTCATGCTAAACTAAAGAAAGATTTTGATCATGCTCTTGTTGTGTCTCGTGTTCTAGCTTCCGAGAAGGCTAAACTTGGGGTTGATCATGTTAGACTCACGGAGGAGTTTGATGTACTTGACAAGGCCCACAAGGTCTTGAAAGGTGCTCATGCTACCCTCAAGGAGTCTCATGCTCAACTCCAAGTTAAGCTAACCAAGGAAAAGGCCACATTTCCTCACATGGTCTTAATTGATAATGCAAATGCTACTAACCCTTGTTGTGAGCATGTGCATCTTGTGGAGGAGAATGCCAAGTTGAAGGAACAACTCGAGAAAGGTCTTGTGTCATGCATACAAGGCGAGAAGAACCTA
This sequence comes from Triticum dicoccoides, assembly GCF_002162155.2. Taxonomy (NCBI): domain Eukaryota; kingdom Viridiplantae; phylum Streptophyta; class Magnoliopsida; order Poales; family Poaceae; genus Triticum; species Triticum dicoccoides. Next base: position 616,580,138 of record NC_041381.1, read on the forward strand.
AATGACCTTTTGAGCAATCAAAAGGAAGTTGTGGGCAAGGAGGGAGTTGGGTTCTCACCCAAGTCCAAGAACAAGAAGAAGAACAAGGAGAAGAAGAGCAAGACCGATCGACCTCCTCCGCTCACGCAAACCTTTGTGAAGGAGGGAGAAGGTGCTCCTAAGGAGAAGAAGAACAATGGGAAGAATGGTGAAGCCAAAGAGCGCAACGCCATCTCTCCCAACAAAGCCGGTGACTTTAACCCCTCTTATGTGTTGTGCCGTGCTAGTGATGGACATGTTTATGCTAAATTTGTTGGTTCTCCTTATGAGTACATTGAATGGTCTATTTGGGTTCCTAAGACCCTTGTTACTAACATCAAAGGACCCATTACTCAATGGGTACCTAAAACCAAGCATTGATCTCTTGTAGATGTTTGCTTCTGGTGGGGGATCATGGTTGCTCGATAGTGGAGCAACAAATCATATGACCGGGAGCAAGGACTTGGTGGTGGACGTGCACAAGATCCCAGCTATGCCCACCAATGTCGAATGGGGTGATGCCTCACATTCTAAGGTATTGGGTCTTGGCAAGGTTGTCATTTCTCATGATCTAACGATCGAGAAAGTCATGCTTGTTGAGTCCCTTGCGTTCAATTTGCTTTCCGTTTGTCAACACGCACTCATGGGTTTTGCCACCTTCTTTGATATTGATACCGTGGCCCTCTTGTGGAGCAAGACTCTTAAAGTAGCCTTTGTTGGGCATGTCGAGAATGGTCTCTATGTGGTTAACTTTTCAGAGCAACCCACTAAGACCGCGACATGCCTAATGGCTAAAGTTGATGTGGGATGGCTTTGACATCGCCGTTTAGCCTACGTCAATATGAGATCCTTGCAAAGTTTTCTCAAGGGGGACCATGTTCATGGACTAACGAATTTTGGTTTTGCCAAAGATCGTGCTTGCAGTGCTTGTATCGAAGGAAAGCTTCATGAGACAGCTCACCCTCCCACGACTATCATCTACTCGAAGAGACCATTGGAGCTCCTGCACATGGACCTCTTTGGGCCCCCATCCTTTGATAGTCTTGGGGGTAGAAAGTATTGCTTGGTGATTGTGGATGATTATTCAAGATACACTTGGGTATACTTCTTCAAGAGGAAGAGTGAGACTCAACAAACCATCATCGACTTTGCAAATGAAGCTCAACGTTAACACAATGCAAAGATCTTGACAATAAGAAGTGACAACGGCACCGAGTTCAAGAACTACACCTTGGATGAGTTTCTTAGTGATGAAGGGATCAAGCATCAATATTCTACACCATATACCCCTCAACAAAATGGTGTTGCGGAGAGGAAGAACCGGATGTTGATGGATGCGGCAAGGACCATGATGGCGGAGTTCAAGTCTCCATACAACTTCTGGGCCGAAGCCATCAACACATCTTGTCATGCATCCAATCGGCTCAACCTCCGCAAAGGCTTGAACAAGACTCCGTATGAGATACTCACCGGGAACAAGCCCAAACTCAAGTACTTCTGGGTGTTCGGGTGTAAGTGTTTCATTCTCAAGAAAGGTGTTCGTTTGTCTAAATTTGAAGCTAGAGCTCATGGGGGCATATTTGTTGGTTATGCTACAAACTCTCATGCTTACCGTGTTCTCAACAAGTCCAACGGACTCATTGAGGAGACGTGTAACGTAGAGTTTGATGAAAATAACGGCTCCCAAGTGGAGCAAAGTGATACTTGTGATGTAGGTGATGAAATTCCTCCCCAAGCCATAAGAAGAATGGGTATTGGTCATATCCTACCCATTGAGGAACCCCTTGTGGCCGAAGGAGAAGGACAAAGCTCCACTCAAGTGGAGCCATCACCTCCCCAAGACCCACACGCTTCCGAAGAACAAAGTGAAGGCCCTCACCCTCATGAACAAGACCAAGGGCAAGATCAACCTCAAGATGGTGGTGAACCTCTAAATGATGCCCAAGGTCAAGTTCTCCCCCTCGAGCAAGTTCAAGATCATGAGCAAGCTCAAGACGGTGCTCAAGATGATCAAGTTAACCTTCCTCCTTCCACACCCGAGGAGGAATTAGAGCGTCGTGCCGCGAAGATTGCTTCCAAACTCACCACCCAAGGCCATCTCATGGAAAACGTGGTTGGAAGCCTAAGAAAGGGGGTAAGCACTCATAGACAATTAGCTAACTATTGTGAACATCATGCGTTTGTCTCTTGTGTTGAACCCCAAAAGGTCTATGAAGCACTCGAAGACTCGGATTGGCTCAACGCCATGCATGAAGAACTCAACAACTTCGAGTACAACAAGGTGTGGAGATTGGTGCCAAGACCTTCGGGGAACCACAACATCATTGGAACCAAGTGGATCTTCAAGAACAAGCAAGACGCTCATGGGAACATCAATCGCAACAAGGCAAGATTGGTAGCACAAGGATACTCCCAAGTCGAGGGTATCGACTACGGTGAAACCTTAGCTCCCGTTGCTCGTCTTGAATCCATTCGTTTGTTGATTACTTATGCTTCCCATCACAACTTTAAGTTGCAACAAATGGATGTGAAAAGTGCTTTTCTTAATGGTCCCATTAATGAGTTGGTTTATGTCAAGAAACCCCCCGGGTTCGAGGACCCCTACTTCCCGGATCATGTGTATCAACTCTATAAGGCACTCTATGGCCTTAAACAAGCCCCACGTGCATGGTATGACCACCTTATCGAGTTGCTACAAGATCGTGGATTTGAAGTAGGACAAATCGATCCCACTCTTTTTACTAAGAAGGTCAAAGGGGAGTTGTTTGTATGCCAACTATATGTTGATGATATTATCTTTGGTTCTCCTAACAAAGCTTTCAATGAGGAATTTGCCGCTCTCATGACCTCCAAGTTCAAGATGTCTTCGATGGGAGAGTTGAAGTTCTTCCTTGGTTTTGACATCAAACAAAGAAGAGAAGGAACCTTCATCAACCAAGCCAAATACACTCAAGACATGCTTAAAAGATTCAAGCTAAGTGATGTCAAGCCGGCTTCTACACCAATGCCTACCAAGCGCCAACTTGACATCGATCCCAATGGTAAAGCGGTGGATCAAAAGGTATATCGCTCCATGATTGGCTCCTTGCTTTACCTTTGTGCATCTAGACCGGATATCATGTTGAGTGTTGGGATGTGTGCACGATTTCAAGCCGCACCAAAGGAAAGTCACTATGTGGCGGTTAAGCGAATCTTTTGATATTTGGCTCATACCCCAAACTTTGGCTTATGGTACCCAAGAGGAGAAAATTTCAAGCTTGAAGGTTTCACGGATTCCGATTGGGCGGGGGACAAAGTGGATAGGAAGTCCACTTCCGGAGGGTGCCAATTTCTTGGTTTCTCTTTGGTAAGTTGGTCTTCCAAGAAGCAAAGTTGTGTGTCTCTCTCGTCCACCAAAGCGGAGTATGTGGCGGACGGTAGTTGTTGTGCTCAACTCCTATGGATGAGGCAAACTCTAAAGGAGTACAGTGTTATTTGTGACAAAGTGCCTCTTTGGTGTGATAATGAAACTGCCATCAAGATTTCTCTCAACCCGGTACAACACTTGAAGACGAAGCACATTGAGATTCGGTATCACTTCATCCGGGATCACATTAGGCGAGGGGAGATCGATCTCAAGTATGTCAACACTCATGTTAACCTTGCCGATATTTTCACGAAGCCCTTGGATGAAGCAAGATTTCGCAAGTTAAGGCATGAGCTAAATATCATTGACTTGAGCAATGTGACTTGAACCCGTACACCCCCCACCACACTCAACGTGTTGTCTAGTTTAGGTGTAGGCATAGACATAGAGGGAGTGTTGTTCTCTCAATGAACTCTCCCTCCCCCATCATGCATAAATCGATCACCTCTCTCACATTAGCCATTTTTGATGGCACTTGTGCTTCAAAGATGAGTTTTGGTCATGGGCCCAAGGATAATTCTTTGCGGTGCCATACCATTTGACTCAAACATAGGTGGCTTCAGCCATCGCCCTCTCTTAAGAGAGAGGAATGAGCTCGCTCTGCTTGTGTGCGGTTTCTTTTGTTTTCCCTTCGTGTTTCTTTTTGTGTTGCTCCGTTTGTCTTGTTCTCTTTTTTTTGGTCTGGGCTTTGGTGGTTGGGCGGTACAACCGGTGTCACGGGCGGTTCTACCGCTGATACCTGGTTGTGCTGCCCCAGTTGGGTTGCCTTCGGTGCTTGGGCGGTTATACCGCCCATTTTCACTGGGGCTTCTCCGTCCGGTTCTACCGGTTGTCTCCGGGCGGTACTTCCGGTGCCCTTCAGGAAATGGAAGCACTGCCCACTACAATCTGTCAGCACTGGACTTGCGGTACAACCGGTCCTAGGAGCGGTTCTACCGCCGCGCGGCTATGGGCCTATTTATATCCGACGGGGCGATGAGTTTTTCTTTTTTCCCTTCGTCCCTGTTCGCCTCCTCCTTGCCCTAGCCGCCGGTCACCTCTGCCTCGCCCCGGAGTGCGCCCCGCGCTTCGGACCCGAGGGTTCTCCGTGGAAGCCTTCCGGTCTTCTCCCATGGATGGTGGTAATGCCCTTGTTCTTCGATCTTTGTTCTAGGTTTTCTTCTTGTTTTAGGGCATTACTTTATCCTCCTAGATTTGGGTTTGTTCTTTGGTTGGGAGAGATCATTGTTTTTCTTGTGTCTGTGCAGTACATAGAACTCCGAATATTGCTTGAGTGATTTGCACGTCTTGAACAGATCTAACTACCCTGGTAGTGCCACTGTCAGCGGTTCTACCGCCCAGACGGGCGGTACAACCGGTGGGGCGGTTCTACCGGTGGGGGATCCGGTTCAACTAGAATATATGAACCACACAGCACTGTTCTAGTTTCTATGTGTTGCATTTTCCGTATGCTTTCCTCTCATTCCTGTTGGTTTCGTGTGTCCCCTTCGTGTTTGTGTTCAGGTGGCTCCAGTTCTTGCTCTGCTCCTCGCAAGACCAAGAAGAGGGTTCGACGGGCTCCGCGCCCGGCTGACTCTGAAGAGGAAGTTGTGATCCCCACCAAGCCCACTCGCCGTGAAAAGTCTGTTGCTGTCAAGCAACGTGTGATAATGCCACTCCACCGTTGGAGAGCCAAGGATTGGGAAGCCTTCTGCTCAAAGAATCCTTATGTGGTTCCCGTAGCTCCTCGTTGGACCACTGTTCAGTTTCGGAATGAGATGCAAGTACGAATTGTTCATGAACTCTTTGAGCACAACAAGAACAGATATGCCAAGCAGTGGACCATCGATCTTGATCATTAGCGAAACAACCTGGAGTATTTTGGTGAGTCTTTGGCTCTCTGTGAGGAGTTTGATATTGTCAAGCTCATGTCCGTCAACTGTGACTTTGGTGTTCTACTCATCCATCAGTTCTATGTCACCGTTCACTTTGGAGAAGATGACGCGCGCACCCTCACTTTCATGTGTCGTGATGAGCTCTTTCAAGTTCCCTGGAGGACCTTCTGCAATGCTATTGGGTACGATGATACCGGTCTGGAAGGAAGGGGTGGCATTTGCCCCCATGATCATCCTGACCCCATGCCTAAGGAGAAGCTTGCCCCTCTGTACATTCGGGGCCGTGGTATTATTGGTGAATCTAAGGATTTGGTGAAGGTCTATGACATCATGCATCGTGTTTTTCGCAATGTGCTTCTGCCCAAAGTGGGGAATCAAGATGAAATCCATGGCTATCTTGTTGACTTGATGGTTGCTATGAAGACCAAGGTTGGATCTGGGAGACGTTTGATGTGTCCAACTGGCTGTGGCACGAGATGTACAACATGGTCATCTACAGGAAGGTCCCCATTTATGCTCCGTTTGTCATGTGCTTTTTGAACTCCGTGTGGGGTGTTCACCGTCCTGGAGAGCCCCTCACCTCTCCTGACAATCTTACCAATCATGAAGTCAAGCTCCTTAAGAAGAAGAAGCACGCCGAGCCACGTTTCCCTGCTAATGCTCCGGAGGATGTCTAATGCCACTTCTGATGATGAGGATTTTGAGTTGGAACCGGGGGCCAAGCCCTCGTGGGTGGACAAGCTCGCTGCCAAGGTGAAGAAGACTTTCTGCCTTCAGTCTGACATCCAGAAGAGGATCTATGAGGCACATGTCAATGAGAAGCTTGCGCGGCGTCGCCAAATTGCTATGATGAGGCACCTCAGCATGTCGGTTCAGAGTGGTTCTGAGAAGAGCATCGCACCGGAGGAGCGTTGGATATCTTCCCACAGCACCTGGACTGATGATGAAGCCCCTCCTCAGCCCTCTACCACCGTTACTGCTGTTGATGATATCATGGAGGACTCAGGTCGGGACGATGATGAAGTTTCTGATGATGGTGAAGATTCTGACAATGATGAAGATCTAGATGCTACCGAGGAGTCAGAGGAGGACGACTGAGCCTGGGGCGATAGCTTCGCTCTCTTCCTTTTTGGTGTCCTAATGCCAAAGGGGGAGAGAGTGTGATAGGACTTGGGAGTTGCATGGGTGGTTGCGTAGTGTGTGTCTCGTGTTGAACTTATCTGTGGTCTCCAGTTGAACTTTGGTCGTTCTCGTTTGATTTGTGTGGATTTTGTCTTTATGCTTGTTAGTCTTTAATTGGTATTTTTTTGCTCTTGTTTCATTGTGTTGGCTACCTTCATGTTATATGCTTTACGTGACTAGCCTATAAAATCTAGGGGGAGTCTCGACCTGGGGCTCACATCTAGGGGGAGCTCCGTCTAGATTCTATAGTCTTCTATCTTGTATCGTGTTGTTGTCATCATCCACCAAAAAGGGGGAGATTGAAAGGGCATTTCCCTTCCTTATGTTTTGGATGATGATGACAACCCTTTGTTGGTCTAATCCTGTGCTAAATGTTTCAGGTTCTCAATGATTAGGCTTTCATCGGTTAGTGGTTCTCTCTCGAAGGAATCGTTGAAGACAGAATCCTCTACGCTTTTATCTCTTTGGTCGTAGGGATCCCGTACTATCAAGAGGGAACCCACTTTGGAAAGAATAGGGGATTCCATTCACGTACACCTCCATCACCCCTCTTCTTGTCGAGAGAGTGCCTCCATTTTAACCTAACCTTTGGCGTGTATTCCCAGCGGTTGTACCGCTCGTCCGAGCGGTAGTACCGCTGGCTCCTGACGCTTCTCTACCATTGTCGAGCGGTGGTACCGCTGCCTCCGGGCGGTGGTACCGCCACCTGACTCTGCAATGACCAGCAACGGTTGTTCCGGCCATGCACCGCCCATGTACCGGTCAGGGTTCTGTTCTGATGCGGTGGCTGGGCGGTGGTGGCCCGGTTGGTTCGGTTGTTCCTTTTCAACCGGTACAACCGGAGGTTTGAGCGGTTCTTCCACTCATTCCTTAGCCGCTCAAGCAATCAAGACCAGGCGGTTGCACCGGCCCTGCACCGCCCATCTACCGCCCTCAAGGGTGACTCCGTTCTGGTTTGGTGCGGTAGTTGTGTGGTGGCTGGGCGGTTGGTCCGGTTATTTGCTAATGACCGGTACTACTGCCTGATGGCCCGGTTGTACCGCCTGGTAGGGTTCTGCAGCTACATCGTGAGTCCCGGTTGTACCCGGACAAGGAGCGGTTGTACCGCTGCAGTACTGATAACGCAGTAACGGTTGGATTTTAGTGGGCTGCTATATAAGGTGGTTCCTCCACCTACCACGCCCACCTTTTACCTCTCTCACTCCACCATTGATGCTCTCAAGCTCTCTTGCCCGATCTCTCTCTCTAGCCACTCAAACTAGTTGATTTACTAGGGTTTGAAGGAGGAGACCTAGATCTACACTTCCACCAAAGGATATTTACTTCCCCCATACTTTCTACTGTGGATTTTGTTACTCTTGGGTGTTTGATAACCCTAGACGGTTGAGGTCACCTCGAGGCCATATTCCATTATGGTGAAGCTTCGTGGTTTCGTTGGGAGCCTCCAATTGTTGTGGAGATTGCCCCAACCTTGTTTGTAAAGGTCCGGTTGCCACCTTCAAGGGCACCAATAGTGGAATCACGGCATCTCGCATTGTGTGAGGGCGTGAGGATAATACGGTGGCCCTAGTGGCTTCTTGGGGAGCATTGTGCCTCCACACCGCTCTAACGGAGACGTACTTCCCCTTAAAAGGAAGGAACTCCTGTAACACATCGTCGTCTCCAATGGCTCCACTCTTGGTTATTTCGTGCCTTTACTCTTGCAAGCATACTTGTGTTGTATCCCTTGCTTGCTCTTGTGTTAGTTGTTATTGCATCATATAGGTTGCTCACATAGTTGCATATCTAGACAACCTATTTTGTTGCAAAGTTTAATTTGGTGTAGAAAAGCTTAAAAATTGTTAGTTGCCTATTCACCCCCCCCCCCCCTCTAGTCGACCATATCGACCCTTTCAGATAGTCATGAACCAAATCCAAAACTGAATATTCCAATCAAATGAAAAAGCTCAAAATTAAGGAGGATAGTGAATTCAAATAATTAGACGAGAGAGGTACTTAAGTAATTATTGACCCGGCCAAATAGAATGACACAAATTCAAATTGAAAACCTTAGTTGATTGTGAGGCGGTGCCATACCCCAAGAGTATATCTTTATGTAGTCCTAGTTGGCCAGTACATTAACCTTATCAGCGTCCTTTCGTGTTTCATGTCAACAATTCATGTATGTGGACTTGAGAATGAGCCCTCCAACAATTGTAATTAATTGAATTTTACATCTCTACCTTCTATTTTGCTAGTTCTGGAGTGATGATATCACTCAAATGTTTTTAGGATAGTTTCTTTCATTGGTTACAATAAATAAATTTAGAACATGACGAAGGTTGCTAGTTTGGTCGTGGATGTGGTCAGAGATGCATCTGATGGCCTCGGTGGGATATTTATTTGATGATACTATTGTTGATTTAGTACATGTGTGTGTGAGAGACAGGGTAGTCATGTTTGATGGTTGTTGACACTGATCCTCAGACTTGCTAACGAATATTGTCTCCCCATCTACTTTCTACAATTGTCAGATCATGATAAATTATGAGAAAAGCTATATGTAAGGACAAAAAGATCATGTGGAGAAGGTTAGTTGGGTTATAACATCCATCTCATCTTATCCGTGCACCCAAATTTCAACCACATCCCCATCCACATCGACACATATATTTGGAAATGACATATGTGTGGGTAGAGTAAAACGTTCTAACTATTTCGAAGAGTATGCGATTTTCTATTTAAATGTGCACAACTCTAGGGAATTTTTAGAACATAGGATACTGAATACGACTATTTAGAGGAGTAAAAAATGAGAAATTCTGTTTAAAATTATGATAATACTTAAATCTAAGGATGTACAACTCTAGGGCCTTTATTGAACATAAATTCTAAATATTGATTTGGCATTGTGAATGTTGATATATTTTTTTATAAATTTGGTCAAAGTAGAGATGCTTTGACTTTTGACAAAACTTACATGCAGACTAAAAAGAACCGGTGGAAGTACGCATCAGGTTGTAGTGCCGACGTGTAGCACTCCCGGTCTCGCGTGCGTCTTGCACTGTATCTTCTAGAATGTCTGTGTGATGTGCACCGTGGTTGCCCGATCGCATCGTGGTTAATTGCTCCATGACTTCCATCGACCTCGCGTTCTCTCGTAGGCCAAAAAGGGAAAGAGCTCCTTCCATTACGCGTGCATGCTTCGCTATTTCGGGCCCCTCTGCGTGGAAATGAATTGTTTTGGTTATGAACAGTTGTTTTAGTTTAAAAAATGCACACATGAAGAGAAAAATTCTAATATAATTGAACCGTGGTCTGCAAAAAAGGACATAGTTGGAATGTGCCATTTGATATATAGTACTCCCTCCGTCTCAAAATAAGTGTCTCAACTTTGTACTAGCTCTAGTACAAATTTGTACTAAGCTCAAGGCACTTATTTTGGGACGGAGGGGGTATAATAGTTTTCTCACGTACAAGAAGACAATCTTCAAGTAATTTGCAAACAGTTTTATCTTGCCGAGGCATGTTGGGTGGATTGTCAACGCGCTTAGAAGAGGGCACAACTAGAAGAAATCGGTTCTATTTAACCCGGGTTTTTCCTCGCTAAGAGTGGAATTTCCGCCCCTTTATGCTAGCTAGCCGCATCTACTTAGAAAAATAAAACTTGGAGGCTCGTTGTTTTGAAGCTCCCGCATCCTAATAGTCTGGCCTTACTTAAAATCATCATATGTTTAAATTCCTCATCGCTACGACCTACCCAAAAAAATGAACACACTATTTTTATCGTATGTTCAATAGATAGGGTAAGCTCTTAACTACCAAAGGATCAAACTCATAACCAGAGCATTGCTAGCTATTGACCTCACCAAAAGCAAATGACTTTATGTCAGTCCCTGGAGTCTTTCATACGGACCAAGCCTTCACTAGCTTATTCCTCATCTTACTTCGATGTGTTGGAATTGTTTATTCTTACATCAAGCATTATTTGTTTCATCCATGCATACTAGGGATTCAAAATTCATAGATGTAAGCATATGAGACACCAAGAACTATCTGTGGATAACCAAGATCAAAACATGCAGAAGCCTCCCCGCGGTACTCTACCATGTCAACTATTTTCCCAGACAAATTGGTCCTTATTGTACATGCCCTTGTGCTCCAGTTGTTCTATACCCTACGCTCTCGTGATATCATCTGGAACAAACTATAGAATCCGGTGATGCGCCACAAGGATGGATTGGGCGTCAGAGGTTGGTTTACGTCACCATCAGTCTCAAGTGTGGAACTTGGCTGGCAAATATGAAGACCAATTATCTGCGTATAGAGAAAAATTGAAGTGGGAAGATGATGAAAAATTGGGCGAACTAGAGACATTGTCTGGGTGTAGAGACAGAACCTTGAAAAGGGACCTAGGAAATTCGCTATTAGTTTAAAGCTTATGTAGCATATTTCCTCTGGCCTACATGAGAATAAAAAACACATGAAATATGTGATGTCTTTCAATATATCGATGGTTCTTACCCACCAGAGGACCAAGATCATAACCAACCAATGTTTAGCTATTGACCTAACAAAAATCCAGTGAGTTCATGCTACTAGGTGTACCATGTACCGAAGTCTTCTATAAGCAGCAACACTTTCCTCAGATAATCACGGAAGCTAATTCCACATATTACTTCTTTGTATTAGAATTATTCATTCCTATTTGATGTAGTATCTGTTTGGTACTACACCGGGAATTTCAATTTGACAAGTGTGGGCATAAGAGGCGTTAGGAACTGGTGGATAACCAAAAAGACATTACACTCTATGCAGTTCACACAACCACCATTCCTCTATTCATCGACTAGTTTACATTTTTCCCACCAACGATCGATTGATTGCTATTCTCCGGGTAAACCATGTCATCATTTCATACGGTGGAAATAGGAATTGGATATTGCGATGCTCAAATGGGATGTAATTGGGGTAGGAGGAGGTTGGTTCGTGCCAGCGGCACTCTACATGAAGAGGGTTGGCTTGTTCGTCGAGGATGACTTTGAAATGGTACACAAATGCGGCAATTTTCCATCTTATTTGGTTTGAACCACCTTCCAGCTGAGCGAGTCTCCAAGTTTTGATAGTTCTAGCCCAACTTGTCACATAGATAGACATTGCCTCACAATTTGGTACTTATATGAACGGCAACTGTACATGGTGTTGAGTGAAAACATTATCTTTATTTTCCTTCGCACGTCACCTCTAATTTGCATCATACCTCTAGAGTATAGCTTCGTGCATGTCAAGTTGGCTAGTACATTAACCTTGTCAGCCTCCTTTGATTTCTCATGTCAATAGTTCCTGCATGCATGACTCCACAATGCACATGAACAACGAGACTTCCATAATTGCATTTCAGAGCATTTTATATCATGAGCATCTACTTTGCTAGTTCCAAAGTGACAATATTTCTCAACATCTTTTAGCATTTTTATTGAAGAAATTCCTAAAGTAATTCAAATAAACATAATCTATCCCTTCTCGACTAGTCTTGTACCACAACTTGTCACTTGGCATCTCTCTTCCATTGTCTTCCTCTGTCATATGTCTAGCTCATCTCTCTGATGCTTGTTGTCGCGGAAGGCTAGTCCTCTTGTGCTAATTGCATTGTTATCTAGCCAATACATCCTATTTTTATATATGTGGTACATATTACATGCTTAGTTTTCTGACATCTACAAGTTTATTGTTATTTTGACATAAGGGCGTGGCTAATTAGAAATGTCAAACTGGTTCAGTTGTAACTAAAATCGTTTGATTTGGTGTCCAATACTTGTTTAGGGATATAATTGAATTTGAATACGTGGAAGTTATGTGTTGAAGTCAAACATCTGTAATTTGGACATATGCACATGTAACTAAAATAGACTAGACAAATATAGTAGTCTAGACATGGGATCGATGGAACGTATGGTTGCACCTGGTCCGCCGGCTGATGGAAGTTCAACTATCGACCAAGAAGATACGATTCACTGGAAGTTAGCTGCGAACGGGATATTTTCATTGAAATCTATGTATCTACACTTAATTGATTCTGGGTCATTGCCTAGGTCTCTAGACATATGGAAGATTAAAGTTCCGCTCCTTAAGATTTTCATGTGGTTCGTTCATAAGGGAGTCATTTTGACCAAAGACAATTTTCTTATAAGAAAATGGATAAGTAATAACATATGTTGCTTTTGTGACCGCACTGAGACGATTAAACACCTCTTTCTCGATTTTCCTCTTACAAAATTACTATGGTGCTCAATTCATATAGTTTTTGACGTCCACCCCCCAACGAGCATAAACACGTTATTTGAGACGTGGCTCAATGGGATAGACTTACATACAGCGAAACATATTCGGATCGGGATATGTGCATTGCTATGGGCGATATGGAATACTAGAAATGATATGATTTTTAATGAAACAAACTTCACGAATTTTTTGCAGGTAATCTACAGAGCTACATCGTCGATCCGTATGTGGTCATTACTCACTCGTGTGGACTCCAGGGAGTTTTTGAGTATTGGGTGCAGCAGTTGGGAGACGATAGCACGGGCTATCTTCAGCCGATTTGGATGGTGTGCTGATAATAGGCTAGGTGTATAGGCATCGTAGCCTGATCTGTTTCGCCGGATGTGGCACTTTCTTTGTTTTATTTTTGCACTATGATTTTGGGTACTTGTGGCTCTAAGACTTTGAGACTTTCTTTAATAAGATGGCTGCATGCATCGATTGATGCAGAGGCCGGAGGCTTTGTCTCCTTTTCAAAAAAAAACATGAGATCTCGAGAGTGGCACTAGCATGGCTGGCCGGATCAACCATGATGCTCTAGTTGGAGACGCGCCAGATGTTCTCAGAGCGATGTTGATTTGTCGTTGCCTGTACTTGTGGATTTAGAACATGGGGAAGAGCAACCCCGAAGTCATGCCCGGTAGGTGTAGATAGTGGTTAATAAATCACATTAAAAAATATTGCCTCTCCCTCTACTTTGTGGAATGTTCCAATTACGATAAATTGTAACAAGAGTTATACTCAAGGACAGTCTCTAGCACAGGTAAGACAGATTAGTGGTTTGCTAATATTTTGAAAAAACGAAAAAGGTAATCACCCTATTAGATATCATATATTAAATATATACATTCAGATAACCAACAATTAGGCATCTTGTATCACATATCAAAGCATGATCATTCATGAACATAGCATCATACATACATCAAAGAATGATTGGTTGTTGCTCTAGCTCATTACATAATTGTGAGTCTAAAATATTTGGAATAGAGAGAAGACATGAGAAAGGAACCTTGTGTGGCGATGCAGTCGAGTTTCCGTGACCGGGTCATTGTTGATGTCAAAGTAGCCGAAGCAAACCATCGACGTGTGTACTTGGGAGCTTCGCAAGTCGCCGATTCATTGTCGGTTATCATACTCACGATGGTCACATCCTTGAAGGTTCGGATTGGCTGCCGGTTGTCGGTGTCAAAATCGGCGGATCTCGGGTAGGGGGTCCCGAACTGTGTGTCTAAGGCTAATGGTAATAGGAGGCAGGAGACACGATGTTTACCCAGATTCGGGCCCTCTCTATGGAGGTAATACTCTACTTCCTGCTTGATTAATCTTGATGATATGAGTATTACGAGAGTAGATCTACCACGAGATCATAGAGGCTAACCCTAGGAGCTAGCCTATGATTATGATTGTTGTTCTTGTCCTACTGACTAAATCCTCCGGTTTATATAGACACCGGAGGAGGCTAGGGTCACACAGAGTCGGTTACAGAGAAGGGAATCTACATATCTGAATCGCCAAGCTTTCCTTCCACGCCAAGGAGAGTCCCACCCGGACACGGGACGAAGTCTTCAATCTTGCATCTTCATACTCCAACAGTCCGGCATAAGCATAGAGTCCGGCTGTCTGAGGACCCCCTAATCCAGGACTCCCTCAGTAGCCCCTGAACCAGGCTTCAATGACGATGAGTCTGGCGCGCAGATTATCTTTGGCATTGCAAGGCGGGTTCCTTCTCCGAATACTCCAAACTAGATCTTGAACACAAGAATCGTGTCCGGCTCTGCAAAACAAATTCCACATACCATCGTAGAGAGTATAACATTCCACGAGTCTAATCTGCTGACAGCTTCTCCATAGCGTGACATCACGCTGTGGCCCGGTTAATATTTGAACCGTTTTCTCAACCTGCTACTGCACATATTGCGAGGCAGTTTTATTGGCACATCTTGTCGAGGCAAAGATCGTGTCCCAGTATCATGGGATTCTCATCAATACGGGTGTGGGTAACCCACCGCGCCATCAACACGGCGCTTGGGGAATAAGCGAGTTTTTAGGGCAAGTGGGGAGGCGCAGGATCCCTGCAGCCTTTTTAAGGAGATAAGGACTCCCCTTTTTCCCCCACGCCTTCTTCCTCTGCTCATCCATTCTCGAGCTCCAGCACCCAAGCCCTCACCTTCTCCGCAAAATCAATCCGAACATGTCCGGAGCAGGAGGCAAGTGGACGGCCTCCTCCATCAAGAAGGAGGACATCAAGAAGCTTCATGAGGCCGGATACTTGTCCGCAGACATTGAGCATCGGCTTCTGGCCGAAGGGCAGATCATTCCTACCCCGAAGCCCCAGGAAAGGTTAGTGTTCCTACCCCATTTTGTCCGCGGGCTAGGATTCCCCCTCCACCAGTTCGTCTGCGGACTAATGTTCTATTATGGGCTGAACTTCCATGATTTGGCCCCCAATTCCATTCTCAACATCTCGGCGTTTATCGTCGTGTGCGAGGCCTTTCTCCGCATCCCACCTCACTTCGGCCTATGGCTGAAGACCTTCAATGTGAAGCCAAAGGTGGTGAGCGGCCAACAAGTGGAGTGCGGAGGCGCCATGGTGGGCAAGATGCCCAATGTCACATGGCCCGAAGGCTCTTTTGGGGAAACCGTGAAGGGGTGGCAATCGGGGTGGTTCTACATCACTGAGCCGCGTGACACCAACTGGGCGGCGACCCCCGAATTTCGATCCGGTGTCCCCATGCGGCTTACCTCTTGGAAAGAGAAGGGCGCAGCCTGGGGCTCAGTGGAAGAACTAACCGGACTTTAGACGTGCGTCAAAAACATGCTCAGCAAGAAAATCAAGCTGGTCAACATGGTCTAGGTTATGCTCTTCCGCCGGATCCTTCCGTGCCAGAGACGGGCTTGCAATCTGTGGGAGTTCAACCCGGCCGTACACCAAACGCTGCGAGAGCTCTTCGACATGATGCACGAAGACGTCTGGAAGGTGTTGTTCAAGGCCAACGAGGTACCACCATCCACAACTGAAGATCGCAGGCTGAGCGTAAGATGCCAAGCCAATCCGGTAAGTTTTCATATTCGCAAGATATGTCTTTTATTTGCACATCCGCGGGAGGAACCTAAGACTCCATGCCAATATTTCAGGCCCGGGTAACGGTAGCAGAGCGGATTAACTGTCCAGCTCCGCTTCCTAAAGATCCAGGATCGCCTCTTCTAACGAAGATGCTATTTCCGGCACCCTATGATGTGCCAGAGAAGAAGGCCAAGAAGACGGCCACGGGGACCAGAGACGGTCTCCGGCGCAAGGTGATATCAGACACGACGTCCGAAGACACCAAGTCACACTCCTCCTCCAAAGACGAGGAGGAGGAAGAGGAAATCCACCCCCCTTACTGGGGGACCAAGAAGAGGAAGGCCACCCCTCAAGGGAAGGCCAAGGTGTCCAAGAAGGGGAAAACCTTCCTTCCGGACTATTCCACCGCAGCCACCTATAGCGGCGAGGAGTGGGAACCCAGGGTCAAGCCCCTGGCCAAATCGTAAGTACCGGAACACGATAATATTTCCAGTACATTTTTTGTATCGCTTCTCATCATGCAAAACGTGCATACGCAGCCCGGCCAAATCCAACATCGAGATATCCTCCTCTTCAGAGGGGTCTCTGGACCCGGCGGCAATGGACAACGATTCACTTCCAACGGCCTCCTCCCCCAAGGCCGCGGACAACACTGAGGTGTTGTCCCAAAGGATACCCAGCCAAGGGGAGACAGTTCTGGAGATGCCTTCAGGCAAAATCCCGGTCGCCGGACACGTAGGGAGAAAGACCCCCACGGACTCCAATAATGGGGCCGCAGCTAGTTTGGCCCCCAGCCGAATACGGCTCCGGAAACCCGAGTGGTTCCAGCTTCAGGCAAGCAACCTCTCCCTAAAGGGGGCGAGCTGCCTGTATCGATGACCTCTGTCCATCCAGAGGCATCGGACAGTTTATTGGAAACGCTTAGCAGCGCTTCCATTGATGAAGAACACCATACTCTTATGAGTACGGTGATTGAGAAAGTTCGGTACGCCAAAAGCGGATTGACCGAGGCCTGCGCTAGCCTTCTAACAGGCTTTGAGGTAAGTAATAGAATTGTGAGAAAATATCACAGTGTAGACCGTAGCCCCTGATGCTATGTTAGGTGTTGTGGAAGGAAAAGCCGGACAGAGGATCAAATAATGTTCGCAGGAGTCTAACAGAAGATGTCTTTATGTGAATAAGCAGGCGTCGCTGCTGGCCGCTGCGGCCTGTACTGCGGAGGTCTCCGGACTAAAGCATGACCTGGAGCGGACCGAGGGAGAGCTCGGCCTCGTGAAGAGGCAGCTCAAGGAAAGTCAAGGTACACAATACCTTATCTATATATTTATAAAGGATAGATGGTTTTTACTTGATAGAAGCGTCTTGAACTTTTATAGGGGCCACGACCAAAGTGGCGGCCCTGAAGAAGGTGCTGGCCAAGGCTGAAGACAAAGTGGCCAAGGAACGCACCGAGCATGAGAAGAAAGAGGCCCGAGTTAACGAGGTCCAGCAAGAGCTCCAGGATTTCGTCCAGAAATACGAGTCCTTGGAGCGTGACTCTAAGACTCAAGAGTTTGAACTTGCCAAGGCCCTCCAAAGCGCGCAAGGCGCCAAGGCCGAAGCCCAGAAGGCCCTCCAGGAGTTCCAGGCGGCCAAGAAGATTGCGGCGGGTAAGGCATTCATTATGCAAAGCAAGCATGTGAGGGAGACATTCCTTTTACTTACCCGAATTTGAAGTTCTCCAGGGGCATTTGCGGATCTGCCGCATAGCATATCTGATGCCGCGGGGTTCTACCGAGCCGAAGAAGGGAGCCTAACGGAGAAGCTGTTCTGGTCTCAATATATTGGGATGGAACATCCGATGCCTTTGAGCGACCAGCTGAAACAAATGGTCGAGTTGCGCAAGGCAGCCGAACTGGCCATGAAGGACCTCATAGTCCGGTTGTGGCCTGCCAAGCCAATGCCCAGCAGCTACTTCAGTCTCGTGAAGTGGATCGTGGGTGCCTACCCCCGACTGGAGGTCATAAAGCGGTCGGTTTGCATTGAAGGTGCGCGGATGGCCTTCGCCCGCGCAAAAGTGCACTGGGCGAAGATGGATGTCATAAAGCTGATGACCGAGGGGCCACTGAAGGGCAAGGAGCACCGCCGACCCGAAAAATATTATGACAGTGTCCTGAAGGGCTCCCTCCTTGTGGCGGAGCAATGTACAAAGGATGTAATCTTTGAATGAATACATTCAGCTTATCCTGTAATATGAAACAAGTTCATTTGCGCAATATAATGCTTGTTGATTTAAAATTTTACCTCCTATGCGGTCGTTTACAAAATTTGAGAGTTGGCAAGTCGTCGGCTTCTGCCCCCCATGTAACTAGCACAGGGGTGTTCAAGATAAATCTAAACACTCTTTATCCAAGTCTTTGGTCCTTTAAGGAGGTGTTTAGCGCAACGAACAAGGCAATTGGACTTATAAAGCTTTATCACCCTCACTTAGCCATAGAAGTTCTATAATTTTAAATGTTAGCATAGCCCCTGGTATTCGGAAGGCCGGACTTGGGGCGCTATACACACCTAAACCGGACAAAAACCGATTCCTCGCATAAAGCGGATTTTTTAAGGATTTGAAATCTCTCGAACAGGGACCAGATCTCGCCTCATCATGATAGTAAGTTTTCGTCTTTCTCTACTGAAGTGCTCATCTGGAAGAATCGGGACACAATCCCAGTAGTTCTCCCTGTGCTGCCTTAGCCGATATAGCGGAACGTTAGGTAGCTAAACATGGGAGCCGGGCAAACCCAACATTTGACACAAGACATGATTCGGAGCTGATGCATATAATGCTATAAGTTTGGGGTGCCGCACTGTCGAAAGTGTTCGGACTTTCCTGCCGTGTTATGGGGTACACTGAAGCCCCTGGCGAACTAAACATACCAGAATGTATGGGTGTGATTATGTAATAAATACACAGTCAATGGAAAATGAATGATATAATAAGCTGACGCTATAAATTGTTTTCCATTGTTATTTAAATGATATGTCAAGGTGTATGTATACAAGTAGTGCGATAAGCAAGTAGGGCTATTTGACATGCCTTTACCAAGAGCGAGCTGCATGCGGGTATGTAAAACAGGTATAACGATCATTAGTAGAGACCACCTGGGGATTCCCTTGTATGTCAAAGCTCCTTGATTCCTTGGTATATCCGTCCCGCGATGGGTCCGATGCTCGGGTTACCAGAAGAGCCTCACGAAGAGAAGAACTTGAAAGAGATAAAAAAGGTGAAGGTAGGTGGATCCCGGGGAGGTTGAGCCGCGTTGTGGACACCGTCTAGATGTGCCTACGTCTGTGCCCATGGTATTTTGAGTGCGTAATTATGTGCGCGCGGCACAAACTTCACCGCTTGACTGGGACTAGGACGGAGGCCGAATTGCTAGACGAGCTCTGGACGGGCCAGACAATCCTGTAGCAGAGTACTTCGGACTCGCTTGATGGTGTCCGGGGGCTTTATCGCCGAATTGGAGGTCTGCCTAAGGAGGCTGCTCTGTACTTCTGCTGCAAGGCCCGCAGTGTGCTCTTCGTATGGAGAGAGTGGTCTGTATTTCCATTGACTGTTATAACACCGCGAGGTCTGGGCATCTCAAGCTTGATATAGGCATAGTGTGGCACCGCATTGAATCGAGCGAATATGGTTCGTCCTAGCAGTGCATGATAACCACTTCGGAAGGGGATGATATCGAAGATTAACTCCTCGCTCCGGAAGTTATCCGGGGATCCGAAGACCACTTCCAGTGTGATTGAGCCTGTGCAACAGGCTTCTACACCTGGTATGACAGCTTTAAAGGTGGTTTTAGTGGGTTTGATCCTTGAGGGATCGATGCCCATTTTGCGCACTGTATCCTGATAGAGCAGGTTCAGGATGCTGCCACCATCCATGAGGACTCGTGTAAGGTGGAATCCGTTGATGATAGGGTCGAGGACCAGTGCGGCTAAGCCGCCATGACGGATACTTGTCGGATGGTCCTTGAGATCAAAGGTGATCGGACAGGAAGACCATGGGTTGAATTTTGGGGCGACTGGATCCATCGCGTAGACGTCCCTTAGTGCGCGCTTCCGCTCCCTCTTGGGAATATGGGTGGTGTATATCATATTTACCGTTTTCACTTGGGGAGGAAATTTCTTCTGTCCTCCTGTGTTCGGCAGCCGGGGCTCCTCGTCGTCATCACTATTCAACCCATTTTCCTTGTTTTGGCATTCAGCTTGCCGGCCTGTTTAAATACCCAACATTCTCCATTGGTGTGGTTGGCTGGTTAATCGGGGGTGCCGTGGATTTGGCATGAACGATCGAGTATGCGGTCCAGACTGGACGGGCCCGAATTGTTTCTTTTAAATGGATTTTTCTGTTGACTGGGTTTGGAGCCACTGAATTCGGCATTGACGGCCGTGTCTTCGGTGTTATCGCCATTATTGTGACGCTTATGTCTGTTGCGTCTGAGGTGCCAGGATTTCTTGATGTGTTGTTGCTACGAGCCAACCAACTATCTTCGCCTGCACAAAAGCGGGTCATGAGTGTTGTGAGGGCTACCATGGACTTCGGCTTCTCTTGGCCGAGGTGTCGGGGAAGCCACTCGTCACGGATGTTATGCTTAAAGCCTGCTAGAGCTTCGTGTTGGGGAACGTAGTAATTTAAAAAAATCCTACGCACACGCAAGATCATGGTGATGCATAGCAACGAGAGGGGAGAGTATTGTCCATGTACCCTCGTAGACCGAAAGCGGAAGCGTTAGAGCAACGCGGTTGATGTAGTCGTACGTCTTCACGGCCCGACCGATCAAGCACCGAAACTACGACACCTCCGAGTTCTAGGACACGTTCAGCTCGATGACGTCCCTCGAACTCCGATCCAGCCGAGTGTCGAGGGAGAGTTCCGTCAGCATGACGGCATGGTGACGATCTTGATGTTCTACCGACACAGGGCTTCGCCTAAGCACCGCTACGATATTATCGAGGTGGATTATCGTGGAGGGGGGCACCGCACACGGCTAAGAGATCCAAGGGATCAATTGTTGTTGTGCCTAGAGGTGCCCCCCTCCTCCGTATATAAAGGGTTGGAGGAGGAGGAGGCCGGCCAAGGGGGTGGCGCGCCCTAGGAGGGGGAAACCTACTCAAAGTAGGTTTGCCCCTCCCATTCCTAGTCCAAGAAGGAGGGGGAAGGAAGAAGTGGGAGAGGGGAAAGGCAAGGGGGCTGCCCCCCCTTTCCTTGTCCTATTCGGACTCAAGGGGAGGGGGCGCGCCTCTTGCCCTGGGCGGCCCCTCTCTCTCTCCACTAGGGCCCAACAAGGCCCATTAGTTCCCGGGGGGGTTCCGGTAACCCTCCGGCAATCCGGTTTTCTCCGAAATCACCCGGAACACTTCCAGTGTCCGAATATCGTCCAATATATCAATATTTATGTCTCCACCATTTCGAGACTCCTCGTCATGTCCGTGATCACATCCGGGACTCCGAACAACCTTTGGTACATCAAAACTTATAAACTCATAATAAAACTATCATCGTAACGTTAAGCATGCGGACCCTACGGGTTGGAAAACTATGTAGACATGACCTAGAACTGTTTCCGGTCAATAACCAATAGTGGAACCTGGATGCTCATATTGGCTCCTACATATTCTACGAAGATCTTTATCGGTCAAAACCGCATAACAACATACGTTGTTCCCTTTGTCATCGGTATGTTACTTGCCCGAGATTCGATCGTCGATATCTCAATACCTAGTTGAATCTCGTTACCGGCAAGTCTCTTTAATCGTTCCGTAATACATCATCCCGCAACTAACTAATTAGTTGCAATGCTTGCAAGGCTTATAGTGATGTGTATTACCGAGTGGGCCCAGAGATACCTCTCCGACAATCGGAGTGACAAATCCTAATCTCAAAATACGCCAACTCAACATGTACCTTCAGGAACACCTATAGAGCTACTTTATAATCACCCAGTTACGTTGTGACGTTTGGTAGCACACAAAGTGTTCCTCCGCTAAACAGGAGTTGCATAATCTCATAGTCATAGGAACATGTATAAGTCATGAAGAAAGCAATAGCAACATACTAAACGATCAAGTGCTAAGCTAACGGAATGGGTCAAGTCAATCACATCATTCTCCTAATGAAGTGATCCCGTTAATCAAATGACAACTCTTTGTCCATGGCTAGGAAACATAACCATCTTTGATAAACGAGCTAGTCAAGTAGAGGCATACTAGTGACAGTTAGTTTGTCTATGTATTCACACATGTATCATGTTTCCGGTTAATAAAATTCTAGCATGAATAATAAACATTCATCATAATATAAGGAAATAAATAATAACTTTATTATTGCCTCTAGGGCATATTTCCTTCAGTCTCTCAACTTGCACTAGAGTCAATAATCTAGTTCACATCGCCATGTGATTTAACACCAATCTTCACATCTGTATGTGATTAATACCCAATAGTTCACATCGTCATTTGACCAACACCCAAAGGGTTTACTAGAGTCAATAATCTAGCTCACATTGCTATGTGATTAACACCCAAAGAGTACAAAGGTATGATCATGTTTTGTTCATGAGAGAAATTTAGTCAACGGGTCTATCATATTCAGAGCCGTATGTATTTTGCAAATATTCTATGTCCACAATTCTCTGCTCGGAGCTACTCTAGCTAATTGCTCCCACTTTCAATATGTATCCAGATTGAGACTTAGAGTCATCTGGATTAGTGTAAAAGCTTGCATCGTTGTAACTTTTTACGACGGGCTCTTTTATCACCTCCATAATCGAGAAACATCTCCTTAATCCTCACTAAGGATATTCTTGACCGTTGTCCAGTGATCTACTCTTAGAACAAAATTATATTCCTTTGTCAAACTCAGAGCAAGGTATACAATAGGTCTGGTTCACAGCATAGCATACGTTATAGAACCTATGACTGAGGCATAGGGAATGACTTTTCATTCTATTTCTATTTTCTTCCATGGTCGGGTCTTGAGTCTTACTCAACTTCACACCTTTGCATCATAGGCAAGAACTCCTTCTTTGACTGTTCCATTTTGAACTATTTCAATAACAATTATCAAGGTATGTACTCGTTGAAAAATCTTATCAAGCATCTTGATCTATCTATATAGATCTTGATGCTCAATGTGTAAGCAGCTTCACCGAGGTCTTGCTTTAAAAAACTCTTATTCAAGTATCCTTTCATGCTATCCAGAATTTCTATATCATTTCCAATCAACAATATGTCATCCACATATAATATTAGAAATGCTACAGAGCTCCCACTCACTTTCTTGTAAATACAGGCTTCTCAAAAAGTCTGTATAAAACCATATGCTTTGATCAACTCATCAAAGCGTATATTCCAACTCCGAGAGGCTTGCACCAGTCCATAAATGGATCGCTGGAGCTTGCACACTTTGTTAGCACCTTTAGCATTGACAAAACCTTCTGGTTGCATCATATACAACTCTTCTTTAATAAATTCATTAAGGAATACAGTTTGACATCCTTTTGTCAGATTTCATAAAATGTGGCAATTGCTAACATGATTCGGACAGGCTTAAGCATCAATACGAGTGAGAAAATCTCATTGTATTCAACACCTTGAACTTGTCGAAAAACCTTTCACAACAAGTCGAGCTTTGTAGATAGTAACACTACTATCAGTGTTCGTCTTCCTCTTGAAGATCCATTTATTTAACATGGCTTGCTGATCATCGAGCAAGTCAATCAAAGTCCATACTTTGTTCTCATACATGGATCTCATCTCAGATTTTATGGCCTCAAGCCATTTCGTGGAATCTGGGCTCATGATCGCTTCCACATAGTTCATAGGTTCATCATGGTCTAGTAACATGACTTCCAGAACAGGACTACCGTACCACTCTGGTGCGGATCTTACTCTGGAAGACCTACGAGGTTTGGTACCAACTTGATCTGAAGTTTCATGATCATCATCATTAGCTTCCTCGCTAATTGGTGTAGCAATCACTGGAACTGATTTCTGTGATGAACAACTTTCCAATTTGGGAGAAGGTACAATTACCTGATCAAGTTCTACTTTCCTCCCAGTCATTTCTTTCGAGAGAAACTTCTTCTCTAGAAAGGATCCATCTTAGCAACGAATAACTTGCCTTTGGATCTATGATAGAAGGTGTACCCAATAGTTACCTTTGGGTATTCTATGAAGACCTACTTCTCCAATTTGGGTTCGAGCTTATCAGGTTTAAAACCTATTAAATATAAGCATCGCAACTCCAAACTTTAAGAAACGACAGCTTAGGTTTACTGCTAAACCATAGTTCATACGGTGTCATCTCAATGGATTTAGATGGTGCCCTATTAAACGTGAACGCAGCTGTCTCTAATGCATAACCCCAAAACGATAGTGGTAAACTGATAAGAGACATCATAGATCGCACCATATCTAGTAAAGTACGATTACGACATTCGAACACACCATTACATTGTGGTGTTCCAGGTGGCGTGAGTTGCGAAACTATTTCACATTGTTTCAAATGAAGACCAAACTCGTAACTCAAATATTCGTCTCCACGATCAGATCGTAGAAACTTTATTTTTCTTGTTACGATGATTTTCCACTTCACTCTGAAATTCTTTGAACTTTTCAAATGTTTCAGACTTATGTTTCATCAAGTAGATATACCCATATCTGCTCAAATCATCTGTGAAGGTTAGAAAATAACGATACACGCCGCGAGCCTTAACACTCATCGGATCGCATACATCGGTATGTATTATTTCCAATAAGTCAGTAGCTCGTTCCATTGTTCCAGAGAACGGAGTTTTTAGTCATCTTGCCCAAAAGGCACGGTTCGCAAGCATCAAATGATTCATAACCAAATAATTCTGAAAATCCATCTTTATGGAGTTTCTTCATGCGCTTTACACCAATATGACCCAAACAGCAGTGCCACAAATAAGTTGCACTATCATTATTAACTTTGCATCTTTTGGCATCAATATTATGAATATGTGTATCACTACGATCGAGATCAAACAAACTATTTTCATTGGGTGTATGACCATCAAAGGTTTTATTCATTTAAACAGAACACCAATTATTCTCTGATTTTAAATGAATAACCATATTGCAATAAACATGATCAAATCATATTCATGCTCAACGCAAACGCCAAATAACATTTATTTAGGTTCAACACTAATCCCGAAAGTATAGGGAGTGTGCGATGATGATCATATCAATCTTGGAACCACTTCCAACACACATCGTCACTTCACCCTCAACTAGTTTCTGTTTATTCTGTAACTCCTATTTCGAGTTACTAATCTTAGCAACTGAACAAGTATCAAATACTCAGGGGTTACCATAAACACTAGTAAGGTACACATCAATAACCTGTATATCAAATATACCCTTGTTCAGTTTGCCATCCTTCTTATCCACCAAATATTCAGGGTATTTCCGTTTCCAGTGACCATTTCCTTTGCATTGTAAGCACTCAGTTTCAGGCTTTGGTTCAGCTTTGGGCTTCTTCGTGGGAGTGACAACTTTCTTGTCATTCTACTTGAAGTTCCCCTTTCTTTCCCTTTGCCCTTTTCTTAAAACTAGTGGTCTTGTCAATCATCAACGCTTGATGCTCTTTCTTGATTTCTACCTTCGTCGATTTCAACATCACGAAGAGCTCGGGAATCGTTTTCATCATCCATTGCATACTATAGTTCATCACAAAGTTCTACTAACTTGGTGATGGTGACTAGAGAATTCTCTCAATCACTATCTTATCTGGAAGATTAACTCCCACTTCATTCAAGCGATTGTAGTGCCCAGACAATCTGAGCACATGCTCACTAGTTGAGCGATTCTCCTCCATCTTTTAGCCATAGAACTTGTTGGAGACTTCATATCTCTCAACTTGGGTATTTGCTTGAAATATTAACTTCAACTCCTGGAACATCTCATATGGTCCATGACGTTCAAAACGTCTTTGAAGTCCCGATTCTAAGCCGTTAAGCATGGTGCACTAAACTATCAAGTAGTCATCATATTGAGCTAGCCAAACGTTCATAACATCTGCATCTGCTCCTGCAATAGGTCTGTCACCTAGCGGTGCATTAAGGACATAATTCTTTTGAGCAGCAATGAGGATAAACCTCAGATCATGGATCCAATCTGCATCATTGCTACTAACATCTTTCAACACAATTTTCTCAAGGAACATATCAAAATAAATATATGAAAGCAACAATGCAAGCTATTGATCAGCAACATAATTTGCAAAATACTACCAGGACTAAGTGCATGATAAATTTAAGTTCAATTAATCATATTACTTAAGAACTCCCACTTAGACAGACATCTCTCTAGTCACACTAGTGCAGAACCGAGCTTTAGTGCCGGTTCGTGACGGCCTTTAGTGCCGGTTGGCGAACCGGCACTAAAGAGTGGGGACTAAAGCTCCCCTCCCCTTTAGTACCGGTTCGTCACGAACCGGCGCTAAAGTGCAAACACGTGGCACAAGCCAGGCCCGTGTGCGTGTAGGACATTAGTACCGCTTGGTAACACCAACCGGTACTAAATGTTTGGGTGTTTTTTTTTCATTTTTGCTTTAATTTTGTGTTTTCAATTTGGCTTTATTTTCCATTTATTTCTTTTTTGTTTGCTGGTATTTCACGATACTACAAATTGTACACGTTATGCCTATATATTAAATAGATTTTCTCGTACATAGAACCGCATATATATATAATATATATCATCGAATGTCTCACAGCCAACACCATTAACTATTCACACATACACATGTATATACATATACAATTTCTCCTACATGTTGCCTTGATGCCTTCGGAGCACGATGACAAGTGGTTCATGGGGGCGGTAGCGGGTAATAGTATTCTCCTTTCGGATCTATGACCTGGTCGAGCAAAAATCCGGCTATTTCCTCTTGAAGTGCTTGTATGCGGTCCGATGGTAGGAGCTTATCCCGCACCGATCTGAACTGTTAAGAAGGAGATCAATATGCATGTGCGTTAGTTGTGTGATTAGATATCGACAATGGTGTGAATAGTGTTCTGACAAAAACGTACCCAGTCCTGTCTATCAGATCTGCTCCTTTCGCACGTCATCATGCGAATGTTCTCACAAATGTAGTATGCACACAGATTATTCCCTTTCGCCTGCCTCAGGGCCTTTATGAGAATGGAATTGAATCAGATAATGATTAATCAAGCATAATAATTAATTAATGATATTGAAACAAGAATCAAAGAGATGGTAGCTAGCTAGTACTACTTAATTACTTACCTTGGGTCGATGTCAAAACAACTTTTTTGGCCACGTGCCTGGAGTCACCTTGATGAACTTTGCCCATGCCCTGCCCGCCGGCAAAGAAAATTAATAAAGGGGTTATTAAATAGTTCATATCAGGAACTAACTAATAGTTAATAATGATTGAAATTACCTGTTGACTATCCCCTTGACGATGGTGTAGTCTGTATCTTCTTTAGTTAGTGAGTCCAGTAATTCAACTTTTCCTTCCTCAACTTTAATGTCTAACAAGACCCAGTGCCAACTGCATACGCACACGTTTGCATGTATTAATTAAGCGGGCATGTGCATAAAATTAATCAACTACCGTAAACCGTATACACTTAATTATTAATATCTAGCTAGCTAGTAAGCAAAAATAGAATTTGTAGTACAAGACAGTGTGACCCACGGGAAGTTGTAAGGAAGTAGTGAAGGAAATATGCCCTAGAGGCAATAATAAAGTTATTATTTATTTCCTTATAATCATGATAAATGTTTATTATTCATGCTAGAATTGTATTTACCGGAAACATAATACATGTGTGAATACATAGACAAACAGAGTGTCACTAGTATGCCTCTACTTGACTAGCTCGTTAATCAAAGATGGTTATGTTTCCTAACCATGAACAATGAGTTGTTATTTTATTAACGAGGTCACATCATTAGTAGAATGATCTGATTGACATGACCCATTCCATTAGCTTAGCACCCGATCGTTTAGTATGTTGCTATTGCTTTCTTCATGACTTATACATGTTCCTATGACTATGAGATTATGCAACTCCCGTTTACCGGAGGAACACTTTGGGTACTACCAAACGTCACAACGTAACTGGGTGATTATAAAGGAGTACTACAGGTGTCTCCAATGGTCGATGTTGGGTTGGCGTATTTCGAGATTAGGATTTGTCACTCCGATTGTCGGAGAGGTATCTCTGGGCCCTCTCGGTAATACACATCACATAAGCCTTGCAAGCATTACAACTAATATGTTAGTTGTGAGATGATGTATTACGGAACGAATAAAGAGACTTGCCGGTAACGAGATTGAACTAGGTATTGGATACCGATGATCGAATCTCGGGCAAGTAACATACCGATGACAAAGGGAACAAACGTATGTTGTTATGCGGTCTGACCGATAAAGATCTTCGTAGAATATGTAGGAGCCAATATGGGCATCCAGGTCCCGCTATTGGTTATTGACCAGAGACGTGTCTCGGTCATGTCTACATTGTTCTCGAACCCGTAGGGTCCGCACGCTTAAGGTTACGATGACAGTTATATTATGAGTTTATGCATTTTGATGTACCGAAGGTTGTTCGGAGTCCCGGATGTGATCACGGACATGACGAGGAGTCTCGAAATGGTCGAGACGTAAAGATTGATATATTGGAAGCCTATATTTGGATATCGGAAGTGTTCCGGGTGAAATCGGGATTTTACCGGAATACCGAGAGGGTTACCGGAACCCCCCGGGAACCATATGGGCCTTCATGGGCCTTAGTGGAAAGGTGAAAGGGCTGCCCACCAGGGCTGCGCGCCTCCCCCCTTCCCCTAGTCCTATTAGGACTAGGAGAGGTGGCCGGCCACCCTTCTCCTCTTTCCCCCTTTGGGGATTCCTAGTTGGAATAGGATTGGAGGGGAGTCCTACTCCCGGTAGGAGTAGGACTCCTCCTGCGCCACCTCCTCCTGGCCGGCGCCTCCTCCCCCCCTTGGCTCCTTTATATACTGAGGCAGGGGCACCTCTAAACACACAAGTTGACACAAGTTGATCCACGTGATCGATTCCTTAGCCGTGTGCGGTGCCCCCTGCCACCATATTCCTCGATAATACTGTAGCGGAGTTTAGGCGAAGCCCTGCTGCTGTAGTTCATCAAGATCGTCACCACGCCGTCGTGCTGACGAAACTCTTCCCCGACACTTTGCTGGATCGGAGTCCGGGGATCGTCATCGAGCTGAATGTGTGCTCGAACTCGGAGGTGCCGTAGTTTCGGTACTTGATCGGTTGGATCGTGAAGACGTACGACTACTTCCTCTATGTCGTGTCATCGCTTCCGCAGTCGGTCTGCGTTGGGTACGTAGACAACACTCTCCTCTCGTTGCTATGCATCACATGATCCTGTGTGCGCGTAGGAAAATTTTTGAAATTACTACGAAACCCAACAGTGGCATCCGAGCCTGGTTATTGATGTTGATGTTATATGCACGAGTAGAACACAAGTGAGTTGTGGACGATACAAGTCATACTGCCTACCAGCATGTCATATTTTGGTTCGGCGGTATTGTTGGACGAGACGACCCAGACCAACCTTACGCGTACGCTTACGCGAGATCGGTTCCCTCGACGTGCTTTGCACAGAGATGGCTTGCGGGCGACTGTCTCTCCAATTTTAGTTGAACCAAGTATGGCTACGCCCGGTCCTTGCGAAGGTTAAAACGGAGTCTATTTGACAAACTATCGTTGTGGTTTTGATGCGTAGGTGAGATTGGTTCTTACTTAAGCCCGTAGCAGCCACGTAAAAAATGCAACAACAAAGTAGAGGACGTCTAACTTGTTTTTGC
The DNA here is from genome assembly GCF_002162155.2 of Triticum dicoccoides. Lineage (NCBI taxonomy): Eukaryota > Viridiplantae > Streptophyta > Magnoliopsida > Poales > Poaceae > Triticum > Triticum dicoccoides. Next base: position 616,609,863 of record NC_041381.1, read on the forward strand.
AGGGCATGTTGTGATGTGATATGGTCAAGGCATGATGCTGAATTTTATTGTATGAGATGATCATGTTTTGTAACCAAGTTATCGGCAACTGGCAGGAGCCATATGGTTGTCGCTTTATTGTATGCAATGCAATCGCGATGTAATGCTTAACTTTATTACTAAACGGTAGTGATAGTCGTGAAAGCATAAGATTGGCGAGACGACAACGATGCTACGATGGAGATCAAGGTGTCGTGCCGGTGACGATGGTGATCATGACGGTGCTTCGGAGATGGAGATCACAAGCACGAGATGATGATGGCCATATCATATCACTTATATTGATTGCATGTGATGTTTATCTTTTTATGCATCTTATCTTGCTTTGATTGACGGTAGCATTATAAGATGATCTCTCATTAAATTATCAAGAAGTGTTCTCCCTGAGTATGCACCGTTGCCAAAGTTCGTCGTGCCCAGACACCACGTGATGATCAGGTGTGATAAGCTCTACGTCCATCTACAACGGGTGCAAGCCAGTTTTTGCACACGCAGAATACTCAGGTTAAACTTGACGAGCCTAGCATATGCAGATATGGCCTCGGAACACGGAGACCGAAAGGTCGAGCGTGAATCATATAGTAGATATGATCAACATAACGATGTTCACCATTGAAAACTACTCCATCTCACGTGATGATCGGTTATGGTTTAGTTGATTTGGATCACGTAATCACTTAGAAGATTAGAGGGATGTCTATCTAAGTGGGAGTTCTTAAGTAATATGATTAATTGAACTTAAATTTATCATGAACTTAGTACCTGATAGTATCTTGCTTGTTTATGTTAATTGTAGATAGATGGCTCGTGCTGTTGTTCCGTTGAATTTTAATGCGTTCCTTGAGAAAGCAAAGTTGAAAGATGATGGTAGCAATTACACGGACTGGGTCCATAACTTGAGGATTATCCTCATTGCTGCACAGAAGAATTACGTCCTAGAAGCACTGCTGGGTGCCAGGCCTGCTGCTGGAGCAACGCCAGATGTTATGAACGTCTGGCAGAGCAAAGCTGATGACTACTCGATAGTTCAGTGTGCCATGCTTTACGGCTTAGAATCGGGACTTCAACGACGTTTTGAACGTCATGGAGCATATGAGATGTTCCAGGAGTTGAAGTTAATATTTCAAGCAAATGCCCGGATTGAGAGATATGAAGTCTCCAATAAGTTCTATAGCTGCAAGATGGAGGAGAACAGTTCTGTCAGTGAGCATATACTCAAAATGTCTGGGTATAATAATCACTTGATTCAATTGGGAGTTAATCTTCCGGATGATTGCGTCATCGACAGAATTCTCCAATCACTGCCACCAAGCTACAAGAGCTTCGTAATGAACTATAATATGCAAGGGATGAACAAGACTATTCCCGAGCTCTTCGCAATGCTGAAAGCTGCGGAGGTAGAAATCAAGAAGGAGCATCAAGTGTTGATGGTTAACAAGACCACTAGTTTCAAGAAAAAGGGCAAAGGGAAGAAAAAGGGGAACTTCAAGAAGAACGGCAAGCAAGTTGCTGCTCAAGAAAAGAAACCCAAGTCTGGACCTAAGCCTGAAACTGAGTGCTTCTACTGCAAGCAGACTGGTCACTGGAAGCGGAACTGCCCCAAGTATTTGGCGGATAAGAAGGATGGCAAGGTGAACAAAGGTATATGTGATATACATGTTATTGATGTGTACCTTACTAGAGCTCGCAGTAGCACCTGGGTATTTGATACTGGTTCTGTTGCTAATATTTGCAACTCGAAACAGGGACTACAGAATAAGCGGGCACTGGCAAAGGACGAGGTGACGATGCGCGTGGGAAACGGTTCCAAAGTCGATGTGATCGCAGTCGGCACGCTACCTCTACATCTACCTTCGGGATTAATATTAGACCTAAGTAATTGTTATTTGGTGCCAGCGTTGAGCATGAACATTATAACTGGATCTTCTTTAATGCGAGACGGTTATTCATTTAAATTAGAGAATAATGGTTGTTCTATTTATATGAGTAATATCTTTTATGGTCATGCACCCTTGAAGAGTGGTCTATTTTTATTGAATCTCGATAGTAGTAATACACATATTCATAATGTTGAAGCCAAAAGATGCAGAGTTGATAATGAAAGTGCAACTTATTTGTGGCACTATCGTTTAGGTCATATCGGTATAAAGCGCATGAAGAAACTCCATACCGATGGATTTTTGGAACCACTTGATTATGAATCACTTGGTACTTGTGAACCGTGCCTCATGGGCAAGATGACTAAAACACCGTTCACCGGTACTATGGAGAGAGCAACAGATTTGTTGGAAATCATACATACCGATGTATGTGGCCCGATGAATATTGAGGCTCGTGGCGGATATCGTTATTTTCTCACCTTCACAGATGATTTAAGCAGATTTGGGTATATTTACTTAATGAAACATAAGTCTGAAACATTTGAAAAGTTCAAAGAATTTCAGAGTGAAGTTGAAAATCATCGTAACAAGAAAATAAAGTTTCTACGATCTGATCGTGGAGGAGAATATTTGAGTTACGAGTTTGGTGTACATTTGAAAATCTGTGGAATAGTTTCGCAACTCACGCCACCCGGAACACCACAGCGTAATGGTGTGTCCGAACGTCGTAATTGTACTTTACTAGATATGGTGCGATCTATGAAGTCTCTTACTGATTTACCGCTATCATTTTGGGGATATGCTTTAGAGACGGCCGCATTCACGTTAAATAGGGCACCATCAAAATCCGTTGAGACGACGCCTTATGAACTGTGGTTTGGCAAGAAACCAAAGTTGTCGTTTCTTAAAGTTTGGGGCTGCGATGCTTATGTGAAAAAGCTTCAACCTGATAAGCTCGAACCCAAATCGGAGAAATGTGTCTTCATAGGATACCCAAAGGAAACTGTTGGGTACACCTTCTATCACAGATCCGAAGGCAAAACATTCGTTGCTAAGAATGGATCATTTCTAGAGAAGGAGTTTCTCTCGAAAGAAGTGAGTGGGAGGAAAGTAGAACTTGACGAGGTAACTGTACCTGCTCCCTTACTGGAAAGTGGTTCATCACAGAAAACTGTTTCAGTGACACCTACACCAGTTAGTGAGGAAGCCAATGATAATGCTCATGAAACTTCAGATCAAGATACTACTGAACCGCGTAGATCAACCAGAGTAAGATCCGCACCAGAGTGGTTCGGTAATCCTGTTCTGGAGGTCATGCTACTAGATCATGATGAACCTACGAACTATGAAGAAGCGATGGTGAGCCCAGATTCCGTAAAGTGGCTTGAAGCCATGAAATCTGAGATGGGATCCATGTATGAGAACAAAGTATGGACTTTGGTTGACTTGCCCGATGATCGGCAAGCAATTGAGAATAAATGGATTTTTAAGAAGAAGACTGACGCTGATGGTAATGTTACTGTCTACAAAGCTCGACTTGTCGCAAAAGGTTTTCGGCAAGTTCAAGGAATTGACTACGATGAGACCTTCTCACCCGTAGCGATGCTTAAGTCCGTCCGAATCATGTTAGCAATTGCCGCATTTTATGATTATGAAATTTGGCAAATGGATGTCAAAACTGCATTCCTGAATGGATTTCTGGAAGAAGAGTTGTATATGATGCAACCAAAAGGTTTTGTCGATCCAAAGGGAGCTAACAAAGTGTGCAAGCTCCAGCGATCCATTTATGGACTGGTGCAAGCCTCTCGGAGTTGGAATAAACGTTTTGATAGTGTGATCAAAGCATTTGGTTTTATACAGACTTTCGGAGAAGCCTGTATTTACAAGAAAGTGAGTGGGAGCTCTGTAGCATTTCTGATATTATATGTGGATGACATATTACTGATTGGAAATGATATAGAATTTCTGGATAGCATAAAGGGATACTTGAATAAAAGTTTTTCAATGAAAGACCTCGGTGAAGCTGCTTACATATTAGGCATTAAGATCTATAGAGATAGATCAAGACGCTTAATTGGACTTTCACAAAGCACATACCTTGACAAAATTTTGAAGAAGTTCAAAATGGATCAAGCGAAGAAAGGGTTCTTGCCTGTGTTACAAGGTGTGAAATTGAGTAAGACTCAATGCCCGACCACTGCAGAAGATAGAGAGAATATGAAAGATGTTCCCTATGCATCAGCCATAGGCTCTATCATGTATGCAATGCTGTGTACCAGACCTAATGTGTGCCTTGCTATAAGTTTAGCAGGGAGGTACCAAAGTAATCCAGGAATGGATCACTGGACAGCGGTCAAGAACATCCTGAAATACCTGAAAAGGACTAAGGATATGTTTCTCGTATATGGAAGTGACAAAGAGCTCATCGTAAAAGGTTACGTTGATGCAAGCCTTGACACTGATCCGGACGATTCTAAATCGCAAACCGGATACGTGTTTACATTAAACGGTGGAGCTGTCAGTTGGTGCAGTTCTAAACAAAGCGTCGTAGCGGGATCTACATGTGAAGCGGAATACATAGCTGCTTCGGAAGCAGCAAATGAAGGAGTCTGGATGAAGGAGTTCATATCCGATCTAGGTGTCATACCTAGTGCATCGGGTCCAATGAAAATCTTTTGTGACAATACTGGTGCAATTGCCTTGGCAAAGGAATCCAGATTTCACAAAAGGACCAAACACATCAAGAGACGCTTCAACTCCATCCGGGATCTAGTCCAGGTGGGAGACATAGAGATTTGCAAGATACATACGGATCTGAATGTTGCAGACCCGTTGACTAAGCCTCTTCCACGAGCAAAACATGATCAGCACCAAAGCTCCATGGGTGTTAGATTCATTACAGTGTAATCTAGATTATTGACTCTAGTGCAAGTGGGAGACTGAAGGAAATATGCCCTAGAGGCAATAATAAAGTTATTATTTATTTCCTTATAATCATGATAAATGTTTATTATTCATTCTAGAATTGTATTTACCGGAAACATAATACATGTGTGAATACATAGACAAACATAGTGTCACTAGTATGCCTCTACTTGACTAGCTCGTTAATCAAAGATGGTTATGTTTCCTAACCATGAACAATGAGTTGTTATTTGATTAACGAGGTCACATCATTAGTAGAATGATCTGATTGACATGACCCATTCCATTAGCTTAGCACACGATCGTTTAGTATGTTGCTATTGCTTTCTTCATGACTTATACATGTTCCTATGACTATGAGATTATGCAACTCCCGTTTACCGGAGGAACACTTTGGGTACTACCAAACGTCACAACGTAACTGGGTGATTATAAAGGAGTACTACAGGTGTCTCCAATGGTCGATGTTGGGTTGGCGTATTTCGAGATTAGGATTTGTCACTCCGATTGTCGGAGAGGTATCTCTGGGCCCTCTCGGTAATACACATCACATAAGCCTTGCAAGCATTACAACTAATATGTTAGTTGTGAGATGATGTATTACGGAACGAGTAAAGAGACTTGCCGGTAACGAGATTGAACTAGGTATTGGATGCCGACGATCGAATCTCGGGCAAGTAACATACCGATGACAAAGGGAACAACGTATGTTGTTATGCGGTCTGACCGATAAAGATCTTCGTAGAATATGTAGGAGCCAATATGGGCATCCAGGTCCCGCTATTGGTTATTGACCAGAGACGTGTCTCGGTCATGTCTACATTGTTCTCGAACCCGTAGGGTCCGCACGCTTAAGGTTACGATGACAGTTATATTATGAGTTTATGCATTTTGATGTACCGAAGGTTGTTCGGAGTCCCGGATGTGATCACGGACATGACGAGGAGTCTCGAAATGGTCGAGACATAAAGATTGATATATTGGAAGTCTATGTTTGGACATCGGAAGTGTTCCGGGTGAAATCGGGATTTTACCGGGTTACCGGGAGGTTACCGGAACCCCCCGGGAACCATATGGGCCTTCATGGGCCTTAGTGGAAAGGAGAAAGGGGCAGCCCAAGGGGGCTGCGCGCCTCCCCCCTTCCCCTAGTCCTATTAGGACTAGGAGAGGTGGCCGGCCACCCCTCTCCCTCTTTCCCCCTTGGGAATCCTAGTTGGAATAGGATTGGGGGGGAGTCCTACTCCCGGTAGGAGTAGGACTCCTCCTGCGCCACCTCCTCCTGGCCGGCGCCTCCTCCCCCCTTGGCTCCTTTATATACTGAGGCAGGGGCACCTTTAAACACACAAGTTGACACAAGTTGATCCACGTGATCGATTCCTTAGCCGTGTGCGGTGCCCCCTGCCACCATATTCCTCGATAATACTGTAGCGGAGTTTAGGCAAAGCCCTGCTGCTGTAGTTCATCAAGATCGTCACCACGCCGTCGTGCTGACGAAACTCTTCCCCGACACTTTGCTGGATCGGAGTCCGGGGATCGTCATCGAGCTGAACGTGTGCTCGAACTCGGAGGTGCCGTAGTTTCGGTACTTGATCGGTTGGATCGTGAAGACGTACGACTACTTCCTCTATGTCGTGTCATCGCTTCCGCAGTCGGTCTGCGTTGGGTACGTAGACAACACTCTCCTCTCGTTGCTATGCATCACATGATCCAGTGTGCGCGTAGGAAAATTTTTGAAATTACTACGAAACCCAACAAGTAGTACATCTTCATTGGTATTGAGGCGCTTCAATAACTCTAGCATGCTTTCTTCTACATCATCTCGACAACATTCAATCTGCCATATGTCCTCATTAATGGAATTTGGGTCAATGAACCCAACGCCATAGCGTCCAGATTTTTTCATTTCATACATCTTCATCCTGCATATAATACCACAGAAAAAGAATATAGTTAGGATAATTACATGTAATGATTGATCAAAATTATCACTACATAACTAGCTTGAGACTTAAATTACAGAAAGAAATCACTTACAGACAATAGCAACTGACGATAGACTTGTCGAGTGCGTCTTGATTAAATAACTGAAATAGTTCTGGATACTCAATGGCCAGAGCTTTCTCATGGTAATAATGCTCGTTCTTGACATTCACCATGAGGGACTCTCGATTGGAAATCTTGGTAATGTTCATGTACCATTGATGCAATTGATACATTCTCGTTGGGAGGTTCTTGACCTTGTCTGGATGGACCAAAGTTTTGCCCCGGACATATTGCCATGCTATTTCCGATTCTTTAAGCGCAGGCATGGGCTCGATTTCGAGGAGTTGTCCAACAGAGATATTGAGCACTTGAGCCTGCATTATATGATCCTCTGTTATTACCACATCGCCATGCTGGGGAACGCTAACAGTTTGCCCACAATAATATTTGGCGCGCGTACTACTCCTCTCATGTGTTGTTGGCACAACAAGCGGGGGGATCGCTTGCGCCGCCTGTTCTCCCAACTGGGAAACGGTTTTCCCGCATTTTTTGCCAGCTGCTTGTTGGCTCGAGCTTGAGCTCACTTCCTTCTGTAGTCGTGCTCGATGTGCCTTCCTGATTTGGCGCTCATAGTCCGAGTCAACAGGCTTGGGAGGTGGTTCTCTAGCCATACGAATGAAGTGGTCAATTACTTTCTCACGCACTTTCTCCTTTGGCGGCGGTGCCGGTTTCGGTCCAAAATAGGCGTCCACTTGGGCTTGCACTATGGTTGTGTTTTGCTCCTTAGTCATGTTGTAAGGCCTCTGAGGAAGAGGAGCGAGGCTTGGACCATATTTATATTGCTTGCCTTCGCCTGTACTTCCTGAACTACCTCGACTCGTACCGCTCCGCACCAAATCTGCGGGATGTCTCTTCTGCGATTGCTGAGACGGCGGAGACGGCTGACGTGGAGTTGGACCAGGAGAAGTGGCCTGACGATGTGCCGGACTTGAAGCAGGAGGTGTGGCCTGACACGATGCCGGACTTGCAACCGGAGAAGTGGCATGACGCTGTGCCGGGCTTGAAACCGGAGGAGTCAGCTCACGCGTTCGGGGACTTGGAGGAGGTGGCGGACTTCGAGGAGGAGGAGTCTCACGCGTTCGTGGACTTGGAGGAGCGGGAGTCTGCTGACTCGGTGGCGGACTTCGAGGAGTCGGTAGACGACGCGGTGTCAGTGGACTTCGAAAGATGATGCAATCCTTTCTCCATAGGATGATACGATGTATGGCCTCTCCCAGTGTTCGCTCGTCTTCACCTCCAGGAATGTCAAGCGTTAGCCCCGAATATGGGTCCACCACTTCATCAACCATGACACGAGCATAGCCCTCTGGAATCGGGATGCAATGGTAGGTTGCTTCTGGGGTAACTGGAAAAGCAACGCCGTCCGCCACCTTCATGGATATGTTCTTCATTTTGTAGTGTAGCTCGCAGTTAGTGTTCTCTATGATGTCATCCACAAGGTATTTATCCAGCAGTGTGTCGCAGAACCAACGCTGCTTCTCGGCATGGATGGGACGGTGCTATCCAATGCTGGACGATCATCCACTTGCTGCTGCCGCTCCTGAGACCCCCTTTCCTGGCTAAGTGAGTCGATCTGCTGTTGCTGCTGCTGGAATTTGAGTGCCAGGTCCGCGTGCCTTGCTTCTAGGCCTTGAAGGCGTTCTGCATCCTGCTTCCTCTGCTCCTCCTCCAGCTTCCTTTTCTTCTCCTCCTCCATCTTCCTTCTTGCACGGCTCCTGTAGTCCTCGTTCCATTCTGAAAAGCCCTCATACCAGGGAATAACACCCATGCCTCGTGTTCTTCCCGGGTGTTCAGGATTTCCCAGGGCGCGCGTAAGCTCGTCGTTCTCTCTATTGGGCGTGAACACCCCCCTTCGAGCTTCATCTATTGCATCAATTATCTTTTGTTCGGCTCCTTTTAGACTTGCCTTCCGCGAAACTCCGCCTATCTTCGGGTCCAACGCTCCCCCATCCGCATAGAACCAAGTTCTGCACCTGGGGGGCCAGTGCCGGGTAACCGGAGTGACCCCTGCATCCTCCATCTCTTGCTCAGACTTATCCCACTTAGGCAATCCCACCGCGTAGCCACCTGGACCCAGCCTATGGAACTGCGTCTTTCTTGTGGCATTTGCCTTGTTTTTCATCGACCGTTCCTTAGATATTTCTGAATCCTTGAAGGTCACGAAATCGTCCCAGTGCTCTCTTTGCTTCTCTAGTGTTCCCGTGAATTCTGGAGTCTTCCTTTCATTAGTTGGCCCATACAGTTTTCTTGTGGGTGTTGAATGCAATTGCCATCTTCTTAAGAGCAGCGGCATTGACTTTCTCCACATCTGCTTCAGTGAAATGATCTGGTAGGGTGAAATGTTGCATCAGAGATTTCACAAGGTCTTTTTTGGCTCTTTTGTCGACCCAAGTAACACCTGGACGTTTAGTCTTTGGCTCTTTCCATTCTTGAATGGAGATCGGGAGTTTGTCCTTCAAAAGAACTCCGCACTAACGAGTCCACTTGTTCGCAATGTTCTTAGGCGTGAGGGGTTCGCCACTAGGTTTGATGGATTCGATGTGGTACTTTACACCATCCTTCAACAATCTGCCCAGGCCTCGCTTTGTCTTGCTGTCTATAGAAGCAGATTTGGTCGATCCGGAGGGCTGAAAGAAGAAAGATCGATTCGTTAATATATCTTCAATAAAAAACATGTGATGATCACCATGATGCATGCTTATATAAATATACCTCGCCGGTAGTGTTTGTTATTTGAAGATCAGCATTGTCTGTGTCATCACAAACATTGTCTGTGTCATAATCATAATCATAGTTCATGACTTCATCAGCCCGGTCGTCGAGATCGAATATCTTTTCATCACCCTCTCCGATATTGTTAAGATATTGGGAGCCGTCATCTGCTTCATTCAGATCATCTAGCCTGTGAGGGCTGCGTATGATGTCGAACAATTCCTCTTCTCTCTCTCTGCCGGTATTGTCCGCCATAGCTTTTACTTTACTAATAATACAGAAGAAATATAAAACAATTTAGTATTCAAATTACAATGCATGGATGCAATTAATCAATAAAGAAAATCTGAATCTCGAATACATCCTCTCGAATATATAATCTCGAATACATCATTGTCTTAATATATATAATCTCGAATACACGTCTCGAATATTATATATCGAATACATCACTGGCTAGGTACCTAATAAAGATCGAGTACTACAGAAGAATCTAGGGCGCCACTCGCGGTTCCTGGGGCGCGGGCGGTGCACACCCAAAGAGAAGGAACCATCACAGGATCATATCTCCGGTCATCTGCCCAAAGAACCCGCCAAGTAGTGGAGAACCCGACGTCGTCCATAGCAGCCATGTAGCGATGGACGTGCTCATCTTCCTCCCTGACACGGCGACGCACCACCTCCGGCGGGGCCGGCTGCCTCTGCACCGAATGTGGCCCACGCGAACGCCACCAAAGAAGATCAGGGTCGACGACGGGACCCGAGGTCGGGTTCCTCACCAAGCAGCGCGCCCCTCCAGGTAGCACCTCCCAGTGCCAGCCCGGCGGAGCCTAGCCCGGACATGGGTCCCTTGAAGCATGACGTCGTCACGAACGGGTCGACGGCGAGGATCCGGGCCGGGCATATCGTCGAGAACAAATACTATATGCCCGCAAAAAGTAACATTTTTTAAATGATTGGATTGTGATAACTAAAATTCTATATATATGCAAATTCTAACAATTTGACATTAATCTAATTCATCTAACTAAAACTAATTCTAAAATTTCCTGATTATATAACTAACATTTCCATAACAATTCTAATATTTATATAACTAAAAAACAGAAAAAATGCTAACATTTCTATAAATATTTCTATAACTAAAAAACAGAAAACATTTATAACATTTCTATAAAACTAACATTTCTAATATTTATATAACTAAAAAACAGAAAACATTTATAACATTTCTATAAAACTAACATTTCTAATATTTATATAACTAAAAAACAGAATAATTTCTAACATTTCTATAACTAAAAAACAGAAAAATTTATAACAAACGAACTAATGTGTGTAGTGTGTGTGTGTGTGTGTGTAGTGTGTGTGTGTGTGTGTGTGTGTGTGTAGTACTGTGTGTGTGTGGACATGGCGGCCGGCGCGAGCTCACCGGCGAGGCGACGACGGGGCGACGGGATGGGGCG
>NC_041381.1:616621560-616622699 GCF_002162155.2 Triticum dicoccoides
GTATATATAGGATGGACCTTTAGTACTAGTTGGAGCCATCAACCGGTACTAAAGGTCTGTTTTGGCCAGGTCAAGCGGCGGGAAGCGCACCCCCTTTAGTACCGGGTGGTGGCTCCAACCGGTACTAAAGGCCCCCCCTTTAGTACCGGTTGGAGCCACCACCCGGTACTAAAGGGGGTGCGCTGGCTCCAGGCGGTGCGCAAATTTAGTCCCACCTCGCTAGCCGAGAGGCTACCGCACTGGTTTATAAGCGACAGTGCGGTAGCTCTCTCGAGCTCCTCTCCTAGTCAGGCCTACTAGGCCTACTTGTCCTCTTCGCCCAGTGGGTCTACTGGGCCTTTGCGGGCCTGCATCCTGGCCCAACAAAAGTTTGTGTTCCTAGTCGTATGCAGGCCGCTTTGGCCCAGTAGGTGGGCTTTTTTATTTTTTTATTTTTTTTCGCTTTATTTTTTTTCGCTTTACTTATTTTTGAGTTGTTTTTTGCTGTATTTAGAGTTTCTTTGTGAATATTTTTGCTTTAGGTACAAAAAATTACCAATTTTCTGTTAGTGCCGGTAGTTTTCAAATTTGAATAGTTTAAATTTTGAATTATTTGAAATTTGTGTGAATCACTAGTTTGTGAATAACTTAACTTCGAAAAAAGTTTTTTCAGTGATTCTTTTTTCTTATGTTTAATATTAGTGTGTTTTATCATTATATTCAATTTGCTAATGCTTAGGTTATTTAAAAAATGAAATGCCTTTGTAACAGTTCAGTTTTCGTCGGAAACCCTGATACTTCGAAAGAGATTCACTACAGGAATCTGGTACTTTGCCATCAGCCATAGCGGACGGCAAAGGCTGGGATGGCGGACGGCAAAGGCCTTTGCCATCTGCCACGGACGGCAAATAGCTCCGGCAAAGACAGGGTTGGCAAAGGCCTTCTTTGCCGTCTGTTTTTTGCAGCGGATGGCAAAGAGGCCTTTGCCGTCAGTGGCAGACGACAAAGGGCATGGCTCTTTGCCATCTGCTGGCAGACGGCAAAGGCTGCAGACTCTTTACCCTCTGTTGGCAGATGGCAAAGAGACCAAATAGGCATTAATTATGTTTCTTCTTATATCAATTCATTTTCACAGAAAATCAAACACACACACACACACA
>NC_041381.1:616622894-616642200 GCF_002162155.2 Triticum dicoccoides
TATAAAATATCCATGAACACATATCCAACACATGTTACCAATAGCCATGAACACATATCCAACACATGTTACCAATAGTCATGAACACATATATATCAAACACATATCCATGAACACATATCCAACACATATTACAAGGAGCCAAAGGAGAGAACCAATACCAAAAAGCCAAAGGAGAGAACCAGCACCACACTTGCACCTGGTATTTTTTTGCAATTAGGGCACTGCACCCACAAGCACAGGGGGCTAGTACCATTATAAACTGCTAAAAAATCACTGATGCATCTTCACACACAAAAAATCCAGCTACTTGTGAGCCTAGCCTAATTAAATGGCCATCTCTTTTACTTCCATGATAGTGGCTGAAATGTCAGATATACAAGAAAGTAAATCATTTACTTGTGAATATTCTAAATGAAGAGCAGAACCTAGAATATTTTGCCTTTGCTAAAATAAATAAATTGAGAACGAAGATGATAGTTTCAAGTGACAACTCACCATTTCCCTTTGGTAGCACGCCAAGGAAGCACTCTCTTGACTGTGACCCCCCGATCACATTCAGTTCCGCTCCCTCCAGGCACAAGAATTTTCTTTCTATTCCATTTCGCACCATATCTCAGCCATCATTCACCATGCATCTGGACAACTTCGGACCCAGCAAGGTTTTTTCTACAAAGATCAAAGTGCTAAGTATAAGTTGTTAGGAGAAAAAGTGAATTTTATGGCACATGTACTCTATTCCCACCACATATAAATTTTAGGAGGAAAAGCCAGCTACAGCCATCAACCACAAAATACTAACCAATCTCCACAAATATGAAAATATTGCAATGAATACATGTTGCACGCCACTGCAGCCTGCATCACTTCATTAAAAACATCACCACTTTCATAGTAGCAAGATACAAGCACTTACGCTTATTCTAAATATAGGCAACAAGCATCCAACCAGCAGAATGGTTAAATGTCAGTTCATTGAAAACTGTTTGTTTGTTCAACAAGGAGAATGTATCAAGGGAAAGGGTAAGAATCTAGATTTATTTTCTTTTATCTTGCATGGCTGCTACAAGTGTGAATCAAGCTATACATTGCAACTGAAATATGGATTTACATAATGTATAATTGTAAGTGCATAACATCCAAATGGACAGAACGGTAGCATAGATGGATATCTAAACTAAAATAAGCATGTTCAAGTCTTATCAAATAGAACAACCATAGGAGCATGATCATGTCTAAATACCCAATATTAAAGCATAGAGCAATGACTAGTAGAATTTAAACAGGAAACATGGTTTTCCAAAACATAAATTCAGATTTGTGCAGGTTGCCCAGACTATATGACCAGTTTAGGAATTACTATAATCAAGGAAGGAGGCCTTTTTCAAGAGCCAGTGTACTCGGATATCGTCCTTATGATTCATCACAACAAACAATTAACTTAACGCAAAATTGTTAGCGATGCATATATTTTGCATATCAATGCAAGGGAACAAAAACAAAACTCTGTGATGGGGATCATGGAAGGTTCTTTGCTCATAATTTATGATCTGTTTAGGATTTATAATCAAAGAAGGGACCCTTTTTAAGAGCCGCCTTGCTATACTGTCCTAGTGATTCATCACAGCAAACTATTCAGTTAACAAAAGATATCAGCTAAGCATGAACTTTGGAAACTTCTGTGCAGCATACACTATAATCACTCCTTTGGTGGTAGAAAGGGGAAGGAATGAGAGGAGGGATACCTCGGCCAGGACCTCGTCTACGACCTGCAGCTCATTGGGAAGGGGTCAAAGCTGCTATTGCAAGCTCCCACTCCGCTTATCTGCCATCCAATGCAGATCCAACACATGAGATTGTCCACGAGCAAAATAGCTCACACCTATAGACTTTGCAAAAGCACGGTCAAGTATGCATGGTCAAATAGCCGAATGTTCTGCTGTAAGATGATGATATAAACCAACCATCCAGCAAAACATTTTCTTTCATGTAACAGTAATCTACATAGTGAAAAGTCAAGTCACTGACAAGTTTGTAAGCAGAAAAGGCTTGCAATTAATGTATAACAGTAGAAACCATAGAAAATAAACTGCAGGTTGCTCTAAACTAAAATTGCTGACAAATAATGGCCGGGATACCTTATGGGTTAATAAATAGAAAAAACAATGATAACATATTGGATGGCCAAGAGCAACAAAAAAAAGAACATAAGATGCAGTTAAATTTCAGTGCATATACACTGTAAAGTTAATAGGTAGGGATCGAAGTTGCATGCTAAAGCTAGGTAACTACCAGAAATTACACCACTTAGTGTTGTAGCGTGGTCTTTCTTGTTTCCTCCTACATATAGGTAACTACCAACATCCAGATCTAAGTCGACATAGCATCACAGATATAATTGGCCTTTGACAACACCTACTCAATCGTAACAAGTGAGGAGGGAGAGGAAGATGCCAAGAACTACTCTTTCTGCCCATGTTAATAACTGGCGTCTCTGTTTTACTTTCCTTAACATCAGAATTGATGATATTCATTTGCTTCTATTCAGGTCATACAAAAGCCAGTGTATCTATGTAGAATCATCATCTGATATTTAAGCATCTGATCCTAAAAATACGCATAATTCAAAGAACGAAACTGTTGTTCATAGTTGCTTCTGAATGTACACATATTCAGAGAAAGAAACAATGAACTGTTAATCTAAGCTGAGGAAAGACACATTAATTTAACCAGGGGTGGAGGACGGAAAAAAAATTAAGGTGTGGCAAACTGTCAACTAGACAAAATTGATGCCCCCTCAATAAAAAATTGATGCAAAAACATAATAGCCAATTCGATAGGCCGCGGGTCGAGACGGTGTTAGGGATGGATGGACGGGCAGGGGTAGCGGCGTTGTTGGGCACAAATCGCCGGCGGCGGAGGCGGGCCATCATCAGCATAGCAGACTCAAATCGGCAGGTCGGCAGAGAATACGATTGTGCTGCCGGCGGCGGGATCGGGGATGGGCCGACGGGCGACGGCGGCGTGTTTCAGGGCAAAAATTGCCCGCGGGCGGGCTGGCGGAAGTCAATCATGTACTCTTATATATGTCATAAGAAAAAAAAATACATGTTGCAAATTTATCCGTTCTGTTTTTGGATCGCCTAGTCACGAGTTCCATCAGGAGCGAGCCGCGGAGAGAATCGATCCGATCGTTGTACAGCGGAAGCGAGCTGGTTCGCGTACGTCTACGTAGTGAGATGGGCATGTGCTGGACAACACATCAATCAAGCTGCCTGCTTGTGTGCTTCCAATCTAACTTACGTGCTTCATCTAGCTTTGTTTGGGTGAATCGATCTAGCGTGGTCTAAAACTAACAAGCAGTATTTCCATCAAGAAAAGTATATGCTTATATATAAAAAAATTGGTGGAAATCAAGGTGTGGTGGCTGCCACACCTTGCCCACTGGGCTCCTCCGCCAGTGAATTTAACCAAATGAAGAGAATACCTGGAGGGCAGTTGGTGACCGGAATACTATGCGTGCCACATGCGTGACTCCTAATCAGAGTGGTGTCGCCGGCCTGTAGGGGAGCTCAGGGCAGCGGCTTGAGGCTGGAGAGGGATGCGTCAGATGGGGATTTGGGGAAAGGAGAGACGCCGCGCCCGCAGCAACAGCAGCTCCCCGGCTCGTTGTCGTGCCTGCAGCAGCAGTAGCTCGGCGCAGGAGCAGCATCCCGACGTAGCTCCTCCCCATCACGTCGCTGTGCCCGTAGCAGCAGCATCTCGACGCCGCTGGGGCCTCCTCACGGTGCACCACCACCAGTGCCTGGGCGTGGCTCTCCTGGGCGAGGAGAGAAATCGGTCGGTGGAGATGGTGAGCGGGGAGAGGTGACCTCGGGGAGGAGAGCTGGGCGGTGGGGAACGGCGGGGATCGCCGGAATCTGGTGGCGGCGTGGGGTGGAGAAAGGGGATCGAGGAGGATGAGAGAGATGGGATCCAACATGGGTATGGGTGTGTGTGCGTGGGTTGGGCGTGGGTGTGTGTGCAGCGTGGGTGGGGCCTGGGGCTGTGTGGGTCGAGGGTCCGTGGGATCGATCCACGGCATGCGCTTCTTCTTTGCCGTCCGCGGAAAAAGAATAGACGACAGCCCCACCTCTTTGCCGTCTGCCAGCAGACGGCAAAGAGGTGAGGCTGGTGGGCTGTTACAGCGCTGGCGTCCACTGGACTCACCCACCTCTTTGCCGTCTGTCAGCAGATGGCAAAGATTCTTTGCCGTCTGCTGATGGACGGCAAAGAATTGACTGATGGCAATCAGGTTCTTTACCGTGTGTCAGTTCTTTGCCGTCTGTTTTTTGTAAGCAGACGGCAAAGACCTTCTTTG
The DNA here is from genome assembly GCF_002162155.2 of Triticum dicoccoides. Classification (NCBI taxonomy): domain Eukaryota; kingdom Viridiplantae; phylum Streptophyta; class Magnoliopsida; order Poales; family Poaceae; genus Triticum; species Triticum dicoccoides. The sequence continues at coordinate 616,627,255 of NC_041381.1, forward strand.
CCGTCCGCTAGCATACGGCAAAGAGCTGGCTGATGGCAAATTCTCTGTTTCCAGTAGTGATTGTCCATTTTGTACACGAAGTGCATCCAGTTTTTGCCGTAACCCTATCTACTTTCTTGCACATGCTATTTGTATGAAATTATGATACCATGCCAATTTTCAACCTTTTTTGAGTTCATTTGAAATGGTTTTCAATTTCAGGGTCATTTAGCTGGAAAAATCAGTAAATGCATGAAAAGAATTTGTTTGCACATAAAATTTCTTCGCGTTTCAAATGCCAAAACACATAACTACCCTAACTATTACAAACATTCCCTCCTGGGTGTGAAACACGGAAGAAAGTGATGATACTGAAGCCGATCACATCCCAGATCTTTGGGTGTGAAACTTTTTCTTCGCGTCTGTCCCTTTGTGCCGTAGCCATGGAAAATCTTCATCATTTAACTGGATGCTCGGGTCAATATTCACTGTGAATGGAGCAATTTCATCAAAATTTTCATAATCTTCTGACATGTCTGTCTTGTCATCCACTCCCATGATGTTTCTTTTTCCTGAAAGAACTATGTGGCTCTTTGCCTCGTCGTATGATCCATTCGCTTCCTTATCTTTTCTTTTTCTCGGCCTGGTAGACATGTCTTTCATATAAAAAACCTGCGCCACATCATTGGCTAGGATGAATGGTTCGTCTGCATACGCAAGATTGTTGAGATCCACTATTGTCATTCCGTACTGCGGGTCTTCCGTTACCCCGCCTCGTGTCATATTGACCCATTTGCACCGAAACAAAGGGACCTTCAAATCACCTGATCCATAATTAAGTTCCCATATGTCCTCTATGCGACCATAATATGTTTCCTTTCCCGTGTTGGTTGTTGCATCAAAGCGAACACCACTATTTTGGTTGGTGCTCTTCTTATCTTGGGCGATCGTGTAAAATGTATTCGCATTTATCTAGTACCCTTTGAAAGACATTATATTCGAAGATGGTGACTGGGACAGCGAGTACAAGTCATTTTGAATATCGCCATCATTCAGGGCACGTTTCTGCAACCAACCGGCGAAAGTCCTCATTTGTTCGCGTGTAATCCAGTCGTCAGACTTCTCCGGGTGTTTGGACTGTAGAAAATTCTTGTGTTCCTCCATATACGGAGCCACCAAGGCGGAATTCTATAGAACTGTGTAGTGTGCTTCAGTAAGAGAATGCTCGTCCATACATATTATTTGATGCCCTCCTAGCGTGCCTTTTCTTTCTAGTCTGCCCTTATGCCGCGATTCAGGAACACCAATCGGCTTAAGGTCAGGAATGAAGTCAATACAAAACTCAATGACCTCCTCATTTTCATGGCCCTTCGAGATGCTTCCTTCTGGCCTAGCACGGTTATGAACATATTTCTTCAAGACTCCCATGAACCTTTCAAAGGGGAACATATTGTGTAGAAATATAGGACCCAAAACGTTAATCTCTTCGCAAAGGCGAACTAGGACGTGCGTCATGATGTTGAAGAAGGATGGTGGGAACACCAACTCGAAACTGATAAGATATTGCACCAAATCATTCAGTAACCTTGGTATGATTTCTGGATCGATTACCTTCTGAGAGATTGCATTGAGGAATGCACATAGCTTCACAATGGCTAATCGAACGTTTTTCGGTAGAAGCCCCCTCAATGCAACCGGAAGGAGTTGCGTCATAATCACGTGGCAGTCATGAGACTTTAGGTTCTGGAACTTTTTCTCTGCCATATTTATTATTCCCTTTATATTCGACGAGAAGCCAGATGGTACCTTCATGCTGAGCAGGCATTCGAAGAAGATTTCCTTCTCTTCTTTGGTAAGAGCGTAGCTGGCCTGACCCTGATGTATGCCGTCTTTTCCGTGCATACGTTGCTGGTCCTCCCGTGCCTCTGGTGTATCTTTTGTCTTCCCATACACGCCCAAAAAGCCAAGCAGGGTCACGCAAAGATTCTTCGTCACATGCATCACGTCGATTGCGGAGCGGACCTCTAGGTCTTTCCAATATGGCAGGTCCCAAAATATAGATTTCTTCTTCCACATGGGTGCGCGTCCGTCAGCGTCCTTCGGAATAGGTTTTCCGCCAGGACCCTTTCCAAAGATTACCTCCAAATCCTTAACCATATCATGTACATCAGCACCAGTACGGTGGCGAGGCTTCGTCCTGCGATCTGCCTCACCTTTGAAATGCTTGCCTTTCTTTCTTACGGGATGCCTTGTCGGAAGAAATCGACGATGTCCCAGGTACACATTCTTCCTACAACTATCCAAATATATACTGTCGCTATCATCCAAACAATGCGTGCATCCGCGGTATCCCTTGTTTGTCTGTCCTGAAAGGTTACTGAGAGCAGGCCAATCATTGATGGTCACAAACAGCAACGCCTTTAGGTCAAATTCTTCCTGTCCGTGCTCATCCCATGCACGTACACCTATTCCATTCCATAGCTGTAATAGTTCTTCAACTAATGGCCTTAGGTACACATCAATGTCGTTGCCGGGTTGCTTAAGGCCTTGGATGAGCACTGGCATCATAATGAACTTCCGCTTCATGCACAACCAAGGAGAAAGGTTATACAAACATAGAGTCACAGGCCACGTGCTATGGTTGCTGCTCTGCTCCCCAAAAGGATTAATGCCATCTGCGCTTAGACCAAACCATACGTTCCTTGGGTCACCTGCAAACTCCTCCAGTACTTTCTCTCGATTTTTCTCCACTGCGAACCATCAGCGGGTACTCTCAACTTTCTGTCTTTCTTACGGTCTTCTGCGTGCCACCGCATCGCCTTCGCATGCTCTTTGTTTTGGAACAAACATTTCAACCGTGGTATTATAGGAGCATACCACATCAACTTGGCAGGAATCTTCTTCCTGGGGCGCTCGCCCTCGACATCACCAGGGTCATCGCGACTGATCTTATAACGCAATGCACCGCATACCGGGCAAGCGTTCAAATCCTCGTACTCACCGCGGTAGAGAATGCAGTCATTAGGGCATGCATGTATCTTTTGCACCTCTAAACCTAGAGGGCAGACAGCCTTCTTTGCTTCATACGTACTCTCGATTCGTTGTCCTTTGGAAGCATATTCTTTATCATTACCAGCAACTTTCCAAATCCCTTGTCAGATACACCATTCTCTGCCTTCCATTACAGCAATTCAAGTGTGGTGCCCAACTTTTTTTTGTCAGCTTCGCAATTCGGGTACAACAATTTCTTGTGATCCTCTAACATGCGATGCAACTTCACCCTCTCCAGATCACTTGCACAGTTTCTCTTTGCATCGGCAATGGCCCGACCTAGATCATCAGCAGGCTCATCTGATGCCTCTTCTTCAGCTTCTTCCCGCATTGCCGGCTCAGTTTCTTCCCCCATTGTTGTATCATCGTATTCAGGGAACCCATGGCCAGGATAGCCGTCGTCGTCTTCTTCTTCTTCATTGTCTTCCATCATAACCCCTATTTCTCCGTGCTTGGTCCAAACATTATAGTGGGGCATGAAACCGGACTTAAATAGGTGGACGTGAATGGTTTTTTCTGTAGAGTAACTGTGACCATTCTTATAGCCAGCACATGGACAAGGCATAAAACCATCCACCCGCTTGTTTGCCTCAGCGGCCCGCAGAAAAGTATGCACGCCATTAATGAACTCGGGAGAGCATCGGTCATCATACATCCATTGTCGGCTCATCTTCATTACACAACACCAAATAGACCAAATTAATACAAGTTAATACATAAAGTTAATACATAAAGTTCATGCATAAAGTTCATACATAAAGTTCATATACAACACTTCATTAAATGCAACATACAAATAACCCTCTAGCTAAAGAATTTAAATGCAACAACAAATGCGATGAAGATCGCAACTGAGGTAACAATTGATCCAACAGCATAATGATACCAAGCCACACTATCAATGGCATATTTTCGAATCTTTCTAATCTTCAACCTCATTTTCTCCATCTTGATCTTGTGATCATCGACGACATCGGCAACATGCAACTCCAATTCCATCTTTTCCCCCTCAATTCTTTTCATTTTTTCTTTCAAATACTCGTTTTCTCTTTCAACTAAATTTAACCTCTCCACAATAGGGTCGGTTGGAATTTCCGGTTCACATACCTCCTAGATAAAAATATCTATGTCAACTTGATGGGCATAATTTGTCATAAACACGAAATGCAACAACTAGTTTTAAAAGAGAATATACCACATCCGAATCATAACAAGGACGAGGGCCGACGGGGACGGATATCAAAACCATAGCACTATGTATAACAAACAACGTACGGGTAAGATAATTATACGAGTAACTATATATCCAAATCAAATAAACATCAATTTGGTAATGTAAAACATTCATGAAACAAGAGCCTCACCAGAAGGTGGTGCCGGCGACGGGATGGTGCGGGCGATCGACGGTGGTTACGATGGAGATTTAGAAGGCACTAAGTAAACCACACCTACATATGCAAACTAAGTGTTATTTTTGACCTCAAATTGCGTATAAATCAAATACTAGCAAATATAATTATTCCTCTCAAATTAATCACTATACAAAGCATTGCAAGAGTTAATCTAGTGATGAGAGTTGAAAGGACAAAGTTGCTAACCTTTGTGATCATTTGAATGGATGGGGGCCTTCAAATCTTGACAAATTTTGGGCAAAATTTGTGAGGAGCTCGAGGAGAGAGGGGGGAGAACAGAGGAAGTGAGGGGAAAGGGGAAGAACAGAGTGGCTCGGGGGGACGAAGGGTTTATGTACGTCGACCTTTAGTACTGGTTCGTGCCACGAACCGGTACTAAAGGTGTTGGACGGGCCCCAGACTGACAACACCCTGCCACCACCCTCTTTAGTACCGGTTTATTGCACGAACCGGTACTGTAGGTTCGCCACGAACCGGTACTAATGAGAACGCCCGGCTAGCCGTTGGAACCGGCACTAATGGACACATTAGTGCCGGCTCAAAACCAAACCGGCACTAATGTGTCTCATATTAGGTCCTTTTTCTACTAGTGTCATCTAAGTGATCACGTGATCCAAATCAACTAAACCATGTCCGATCATCACGTGAGATGGAGTAGTTTTCAATGGTGAACATCACTATGTTGATCATATCTACTATATAATTCACGCTCGACCTTTCGGTCTCCATGTTCCGAGGCCATATCTGTATATGCTAGGCTCGTCAAGTTTAACCTAAGTATTCCGCGTGTGCAACTGTTTTGCACCCGTTGTATTTGAACGTAGAGCCTATCACACCCGATCATCACGTGGTGTCTCAGCACGAAGAACTTTTGCAACGGTGCATACTCAGGGAGACCACTTCTTGATAATTAGTGAGAGATCATCTTAAAATGCTACCGTCAATCAAAGCAAGATAAGATGCATAAAGGATAAACATCACATGCAATCAATATAAGTGATATGATATGGCCATCATCATCTTGTGCTTGTGATCTCCATCTCTGAAGCACCTCCATGATCACCATCGTCACCGGCACGACACCTTAATCTCCATCGTAGCATCGTTGTGGTTTACGCTGTCTATTGCTTCTACGACTATCGCTACCGCTTAGTGATAAACTAAAGCAATTACAGGGCGTTTGCATTTCATACAATAAAGCGACAACCATATGGCTCCTGCCAGTTGCCGATAACTTCGTTACACAACATGATCATCTCATACAATAAAATATAGCATCACGTCTTGACCATATCACATCACAACATGCTCTGCAAAAACAAGTTAGACGTCCTCTATTTTGTTGTTGCAAATTTTACGTGGCTGCTACGGGCTGAGCAAGAACCGTTCTTACCTACGCATCAAAACCACAACGATAGTTCGTCAAGTTAGTGCTGTTTTAACCTTCGCAAGGACCGGGCGTAGCCACACTCGGTTCAACTAAAGTTGGAGAAACAGACACCCACTAGTCACCTATGTGCAAAGCACGGCGGTAAAACCAGTCTCGCGTAAGCGTACGCGTAATGTCAGTCCGGGCCGCTTCATCCAACAATACCGCTGAACCAAAGTATGACATGCTGGTAAGCAGTATGACTTGTATCGCCCACAACTCACTTGTGTTCTACTCATGCATATAACATCAACGCATAAAACCTAGGCTCGGATGCCACTGTTGGGGAACGTAGTAATTTCAAAATAATTCCTACGCACACGCAAGATCATGGTGATGCATAGCAACGAGAGGGGAGAGTATTGTCCACGTACCCTCGTAGACCGAAAGCGGAAGCGTTAGAGCAACGCGGTTGATGTAGTCGTACGTCTTCACGGCCCGACCGATCAAGCACCGAAACTACAGCACCTCCGAGTTGTAGCACACGTTCAGCTCGATGACGTCCCTCGAACTCCGATCCAGCCGAGTGTCGAGGGAGAGTTCCGTCAGCATGACGGCATGGTGACGATCTTGATGTTCTACCGACGCAGGGTTTCGCCTAAGCACCGCTACGATATTACCGAGGTGGATTATCGTGGAGGGGGGCACCGCACACGGCTAAGAGATCTAAGGGATCAATTGTTGTTGTGCCTAGAGGTGCCCCCCTCCTCCGTATATAAAGTTGGGGAGGAGGAGGGGGCGGCCAAGGGGGTGGCGCGCCCTAGGAGGGGGAAACCTACTCCAAGTAGGTTTGCCCCTCCCTTTCTTAGTCCAAGAAGGAGGGGGGAGGAAGGAGTGGGAGAGGGGAAAGGCAAGGGGGGCGCCGCCCCCCCTTTCCTTGTCCTATTCGGACTCAAGGGGAGGGGGCGCGCCTCTTGCCCTGGCCGGCCCCTCTCTCTCTCCACTAGGGTCCAACAAGGCCCATTAGTTCCCGGGGGGGTTCTGGTAACCCTCCGGCACTCCGGTTTTCTCCGAAATCACCCGAAACACTTCCGGTGTCCGAATATAGTCGTCCAATATATCAATCTTTATGTCTCGACCATTTTGAGACTCCTAGTCATGTTCGTGATCACATCCGGGACTCCGAACAACCTTTAGTACATCAAAACTTATAAACTCATAATAAAACTATCATTGTAACGTTAAGCGTGCGGACCCTACGGGTTCGAGAACTATGTAGACATGACCTAGAACTGTTTCCGGTCAATAACCAATAGCGGAACCTGGATGCTAATATTGGCTCCTACATATTCTACGAAGATCTTTATCGGTCAAAACTGCATAACAACATACGTTGTTCCCTTTGTCATCGGTATGTTACTTGCCCGAGATTCGATCGTCGGTATCTCAATACCTAGTTCAATCTCGTTAGCGGCAAGTCTCTTTACTCGTTCCGTAATACATCATCATGCAACTAACTAATTAGTTGCAATGCTTGCAAGGCTTATAGTGATGTGTATTACCGAGTGGGCCCAGAGATACCTCTCCGACAATCGGAGTGACAAATCCTAATCTCGAAATACGCCAACTCAACATGTACCTTCGGAGACACCTGTAGAGCTCCTTTATAATCACCCAGTTACGTTGTGACGTTTGGTAGCACACAAAGTGTTCCTCCAGTAAACGGGAGTTGCATAATCTCGTAGTCATAGGAACATGCATAAGTCATGAAGAAAGCAATAGCAACATACTAAACGATCAAGTGCTAAGCTAACGGAATGGGTCAAGTCAATCACATCCTTCTCCTAATGATGTGATCCCGTTAATCAAATGACAACTCTTTGTCCATGTCTAGGAAACATAACCATCTTTGATAAACGAGCTAGTCAAGTAGAAGCATACTAGTGACACTTAGTTTGTCTATGTATTCACACATGTATCATGTTTCCGGTTAATACAATTCTAGCATGAATAATAAACATTCATCATGATATAAGGAAATAAATAATAACTTTATTATTGCCTCTAGGGCATATTTCCTTCACTTCGGCGTCCGAACAGTCGACAATTTCATTCTTTTTCGTTAAGAACCGAGTCCAGAATTTCCTGGCTAACTCTTCGGGCTGTTGGGTTATGTGACTTAAGTAGTCATCATCCGGTGGTCGCACATAAATGACCTGGAAGTTTTCAAGGAATGCGTCTTCCAGGTTCTCCCAAATGCAAATGGAGTTTGCCGGCAGGCTATTCAGCCAATGTCGAGCTGGTCCTTTGAGTTTTAGTGGAAGGTACTTGATGGCGTGTAGATCATCACCGTGGGCCATATGAATGTGGAGAAGGAAATCATTGATCCACACCGCGGGGTCTATTGTTCCATCATATGGTTCTATGTTTACGGGTCTAAACCCTTCTGGGAATTCATGTTCCATTACTTCGTCAGTAAAGCATAGGGGGTGTGCGGCACCTCTGTGCCGGGATACATCGCGATGCAGTTCGGATGAATCTGGTCCGCTATATTCGGCCCGGACGGATTTATATTTAGTATATCTGGTGTGGCGGTCATCGTTACACGTTGGGGGCGCCCCCGCGATCCGTAGATCGATCTTGACTGTCCTGCTTTGTTTTCCAGTTTGTCTCGCAGGTCATGCGTGTAGCCCCGCGCCTTGGTGTTTTTAGTTGTTTGGCAATATGGTGCGGGCTGGTGTTTGGGCTAATATGCCACTTTGTCACAGCCATGGGGTGGTCGGTCAGCCGCATCCTACGCTTGAAGTGTGGGCTCTAGTGCCTCGTCCTCGAATTGAGGTAACAACCTGCGCCTCGGGTAGCTTTTGTTGGGGCGCTCGAGTCCGTATTCCTCGGCTGCCAGGACTTCAGTCCATCTATCAGTGAGCAGATCTTGATCAGCTTGAAGTTGTTGCTATTTTTTCTTCAGGCTCTTTGCGGTGGCTATAAGTCGGCGCTTGAAGCACTCTTGCTCGACGAGATCCTCAGGCACAATAAATTCTTCGTCACGAGGATCACCTCATCTTCAGAGAGGGGCATGTAATTGTCATCCTCCAATCCTTCATCCATTGCCTGTTCATCGGGGCTAGCTTGCCCGTTCTCCCGTCTGGCCTGCTCGAAGCTTGGCTCGGTGGGATTGTTTTCGTGTTCGGCATCATCCGGAGTGCTATTGTCTCTGGTGCCGGTATCGCAATTTTTGCTATGGCGGGGTTTATAGCGGCGCCGCTGACGTCGGCGCTTAGGTTGCTTCTCCGGAGGGTCACCCTCCGTTGCATCCTTTTGATCCTTGCCATTATTTTCTTTAGGTGTATCCACCATATATATGTCATATGATGAGGTTGCCGTCCAGCGCCCCGTGGGCGGTGGTTCCTGTTCTTCTCCGGCATCATCGTCCATACTGTCGATGTCTTCGGAGTTGAAATCAAGCATGTCAGTTAAGTCATCGGCAATGGCTATTAAGTGGGTGGTGGGTGGGCAACGAATTCCTTCGTCGTCCGCTTCCCACTCAAGACGGACATAGTTCGACAGAGAGTCCTCTGACAGGGAGAAAGACTTTAGTGAATTCATCATGTCGCCCAAGGGCGAGTGCTGAAAGATATCCGCGGAGCTAAACTCCATGATCGGCGCCCAGTTAGATTCGATGGACACGGATGTACACGGTTCGGAGTCTATGGCCAGAGACGAGTTCGGGGGTCCGATGACACAGACCTCCTTGGAAGTGAGATCGGTGTTCGGCTCTATCACCGCTGAGTGTGCGGCCTCCGTGGCGGGGTCCATCCACCCGTCCTCGGTCGGCACGATCTGCTCCGGATTTAAAGCCGGGGCAGCTTCAGGTGTGATCTCCTGATCGCCGTCCGATGGCAGATCTAAGTCATGCTCATCGCGGCTGTAGGGCGCACCTGTCATGGGCTCGAATCCGTCGAAGATCAAGTCTCCGTGAATGTCGGCAGTGTAGTTCAGGCTTCCAAACCTGACCTAATGGCCAGGGGCGTAGCTATCGATCTGCTCCAGATGGCCAAGCGAATTGGCCCGTAGTGCGAAACCACCGAATACGAAGATCTGTTCGGGGACGAAAACCTCGCCCTGGACCACATCGTTGTAGATGATTGAAGGAGCCATCAAGCCTTATGGTGACGTCACAGTGGAACTCTCAATGAAAGCACCAATGTCGGTGTCAAAACCGGCGGATCTCGGGTAGGGGGTCCCAAACTGTGCATCTAAGGCTAATTGTAACAGGAGGCGGGGGATACGATGTTTACCCAGGTTCGGGCCCTCTCTATGGAGGTAATACCCTACTTCCTGCTTGATTGATCTTGATGATATGAGTATTACAAGAGTAGATCTACCACGAGATCATAGAGGCTAACCCTAGAAGCTAGCCTATGATTATGATTGTTGTTCTTGTCCTACGGACTAAACCCTCCGGTTTATATAGACACGGGAGGGGGCTAAGGTTACACAGAGTCGGTTACAGAGAAGGGAATCTACATATCTGAATCGCCAAGCTTGCCTTCCATGCAAAGGAGAGTCCCACCCGGACACGGGTCGAAGTCTTCAATCTTGCATCTTCATACTCCAACAGTCCGGCATAAGCATACAGTCCGGCTGTCCGAGGACCCCCTAATCCAGGACTCCCTCACCGGCCGGTGCTTGCATTTCTCTCGGTCGAGCGCAACAACAACCAAAGCAACTGACGGTCGCAGCCACTATTGTTGCATGTTTTGTTGGTCTCTCGAAGAGGATTGAGGATTACGGCGGGATAGGGATTCAAAGACCTAAAATTTCTCTTTAGCGCTAAACTATGAAGAAACTTAAATCCCATAGGTCCCTCATTTATAACGGCGGCGCTTCAGTTATCTCGCACTCCCGTAATGAGGGACATGTTTCTGGAATAGCTGCACAATTAGCGGCAACATCTCTTTAACTCTTAAATCCCATAGGTCCCTCATTCCCGCTATACCCCGCTATTTAGAGTAATTTTTGTTTTTTCTTTTAAAATTGTGCATAATTTTTAAAATGTACTAGTGTAGTGTCAAAAACGGCTTATATTATCTCGCAAAAAACGCTCTTATATTATGTGACGGAGGGAGTACTAATGAATTTTAGCTTTTGGCCTACAAACTACGGGACTACAAGATAACTAAAGCGTTCACATGCATTTTTTTTCCATGAGGTTAGAGCTGATTTTTGGGTTTACTCGAAAGTTGGATTCCGACCCGCAATCGTATGCACAAAGAGTAGAAATCGAGATCTTTCACTTCAAGTTGTAAGATTGTAATCCTCTGTTCTTCTAAAATTATTTCACTCAATAGCAAGAGTTTTAATAGCCCCCTTTGCATTGATGACATGCAGCCCATAAAGTCGCAAATACTAGCACTATTTCCGGCCGTTTTCACAAAGCCAGAGCAAGTACAATGCTACAGGAAGATGAGCGTCAATCGGCTCCACCACACACACAGCACAGGTAGACCATAGGACAAAAGCAGAATCTGAAGGTGGGAGGACAGCATGATTAACACTCAAGTCCCCGGCGCTCTCGTTGACCGCTGTGGCCCAGCCTTACAGGCGTCGAGACAAAACCCTATGCCACACCATCACAACTCCTAATTCCACTTGGAATTCTTGCACAAATTGACGTTAAAGCTCTACAAGCAGCACAATTACATACAAGGAAGGAGAGAAACAGTAGCAGGGACGGGTTGATGTCTTAGGTGCCATCGATGCATCCATCTGCCTGCAAAAGGTCCCCAAACCAAACAGGACATGCACCCATCCCCTCGCCGTCTCCTCCATCCAGCGCCATGCGCCCCTGCGCCAACGCCACTGCGAGCGCCATTCCCGTACCCCCGTATCTGCTGCTCGCTCCCCCACACGAGCACGAGCCACAGCCCGTGCCTCTTGGCGCGAACCCGGCCGAAATCACTATTTTGATCCTTTCAGCAAACTTTGTCACAAAGTAAACTCGACATAAAAGTATTTTACGATCTAACCTTTTTAGAAACGCCATAGCCTGCAGTGTTTCTGTCCAACATACCAACGCCGAGGTAGCTAGCGCTTCTATCTAACAAAGAAACGCCGAGGTAGCTCGCGTTTCGGACCAGATGAGAAACGCCATAGGCCTTGGCGTTTCTTCGCTAGCACCCAACCCACTGGCTGCCTCGTCAGGGCGTTCTTACTAAGCTGCCAGAGACGCCGGGCCAGAAACGCCAAGGGTAGCGGCGTTTCCGGCCTTCTTAGAAACGCCAAGGTAAGAAACTACTCGATAACCAGGGCCGCAACGCCAAGACATATGGCGTTTGTTTCTTGGTCAGAAACGCCAACGCCTATGGCGTTTCTTACATGGTCCAAAACGCGAGCTACCTCGACGTTTCTTTGTTGGACAGAAACGCTAACTACCTCGGCGTTGCTATGTTGGGCTGAAACGCCGCAGGCTATGGCGTTGTTAAAAAGGGTCAGATGGTGAAATACTTTCATGTCGAGTTCATTTTGTGACAAAGTTTGCTGAAAGAGTCAGAATAGTGAAAAAGGCCCGTGAACCCCGGCTGCTCGCCCCCATCGCCTTCCCGCGTTCGTGCACGCACCGTGTCGCAGTCACCGTGCCGCTCATCGTCACGCCCGTGCGACGCGCTGTGTCGTGAGGCCAACTCCACCGCGCGACCCCAAACGGACGTCCGTTTTGTTCGGATTCTGTCCGTTTGGGTAGGGATTTGGGGTCGTGTCCGGGCCTGTCCTGGGATGCGGTGGCCGTGCGCCCAGCGCGCGGCCGCATCCATTTGCCCCATCCTGTCCACGTATACTTAAAAAACTAAAAGCAACATTTCAAATGCTAAGCCCTAGTTCAGGCCAGCGGCGGCCCCGGTTCATCACGCCGGCAACAGAGCCGGCGGCCTACACGTCCATCGCCGGCATCACACAACCAGCCTCCAAAATGAATAGTTCTCCTCGCCGGCAACACAGCCAGCGGCCGGCAACACAGTCGGCCTCCAAAATGAATGTTTTCTCGCCGGCACACTACCAGCGGCCCGACGGGCGGGCGGGCGGCACCAATGCCAGCCTCAAAAAGAACGGCCACGCCGATCGGACGACCTAGTTCAGGCCTTCGGCGTCGAGCATATCCTTCTGCCTGGCCTCGAACCAGGCCCTCGTCTTGTCGCTCATCTTCGACAAGTCCACGCTCATGATCGTAAGGGTCACCTCCTTCGCTTTGGTGGTGGCATTGGTGGCCTCGATGTCGAGCTGCCTCTGCCTGGCCTTGACGTTGTCGGCCTCGATGTCGAGCTGCCTTTGCTGGGCCGCCTCCTCCATGTCGAGTTGCCTTTGCCGGGCCGCCTCCTCCATGTCGATCTTCCTCCTCTTGGCCGCCTCCTCCATCTCAAGCTTCTGTCTTTGAAGGTCTAGGTATTGCTTCATTTGCTCGTCCTTGCTTTGCCACTTCTTCTTGTCCCTCACATCCTTTTGAGACATCATGCCATGCAAAGTCTCATGCAAGGCCATGGATAAGGCGTCACGTATGTCGTCCACATTGGAGTTGGTCTTGCCCCTCGGCCTCTTCAATGCCTCGCCATCCCCACCTCCGACGAACTTGGTCGTCTTCTTGCCTCGTTTTCTTTGAAGTTCACGGTATTGATCCTTGAACTTAGGGCAATTATTGATGATCGTCCAACAATGCGTAAAAGTGAATGGCTTGTCATTGTGCCGGGCCTTGAATGCCTCCAAAGATTGGAATGCCTACACCACATGATTAACAACAAGTGAACATGCAAACATATACACGGCCGAAGTCTCATGGCCGTAGCAAGGAAAGGGCTACAAAGAGGAGATCATACCATGTCCCCAACGCCGAGACCACTCACGGGCCATGCTTCAACGCTCTCAAATGCGGCGCAATACTTGTTCCACTCTTGTTGGATGAACAACCATCTTTTTTGAATCGAGCCGATGTCACGGTTGCTTGTAATTTGGTAGGGCTCAAACATCTTCCTTTCATGAAATGTTTTGTGGACTCTCGTTCAAAAAATAATGCCCTTTTGCTGCGCGCCGGTCCTTGGATCTTGGCTAATCTCCATCCAAGCTTGGCAAATCAACTTGTCCTCATGTTGTGTATATGAACCCGTGCGAATGCTCTTCCTATTCTTTTGTGCCTCCGCTCTTTGGGTGAGCTCGTCGATGAACAATGGTGCACCACTAATATCAACGTCATTGCCTTCTTCTTCTTCTTCTTCATCACCTTCGACATAGATGTCATCGTCTTCATGCCACGAGTCACCATGGTCGTAGTTAGCACGGTCGTCGCCCTCTTCATCGGGGACGTACTCGGCGCGGCCATCCTGACTTTGGGTCTCCTCGGGGTCGTAGGCACGGCCATGCCCACCGTCGAAGATCACGTCCTCCATGTAGCGGTTGTAGAAGGGGTCGTCGACCGCTGGCGCTGGGGTTGGCATTCCCTCAAACAAGACGCGGGGGCCAGGCATGGTGCCCGTGAACGGTGCCCACGCCTGCTTTCTTAGCATCTTGACGGACGGCCGCCCGCCGCTGCTGGACCCAGGCGTGACGTTGAGATCGACGGCAGTCGCGGGGCGCGGTGTGGACGGCGCGAACAAGCCCACGTCCGGCGACCACGAGAAACGGGTCTAGCCGTCGTGCCTTGGCGGAGGGAAGCCGGGCGACATGGGCGCGGTGCGCGACGTCGGCGACTGGCAGTGCGTAGGCCGGGCGACCAACGAGCCTGTGCTCGCCGGGCCGACGGCCGCTGCAGGGAACCCGGCAGGACGGCCCATGCCAAGCATGAGGATGGTGTGCGCTTTGTTGACGAGGTCCTCCTTCTCGTCGGTAGCGGCCTTGCGCCGCGCGGCCTCCAGCTCCTCGCGCTGGGCGGCGAACTTGGCCGCGGCGGCATTGACCTTGACGACCGCTCTCCGTTCCCTCCTCTTCGTCGATTCCGCGTCCAACTTGGCGATTTCCTCCAGCGTGCACTCCGACCGCGGCTTTCCTTGGCGCCTTCTTCTTCACCTTTGCCGGCGGGTGGACGGTCAGGCCACCGGAACTCGGCGGGGCGTCGGCCATGGACGGGGGAGAGAGGGGGCGGCGGGAGGGTTT
>NC_041381.1:616642509-616649612 GCF_002162155.2 Triticum dicoccoides
ACAAGCGCGCGCGTCCCACCCGTCCGCGCGCTGTCGGTTTCACCCCAAACCGAGCGCAAGTTTGGGCAGGGGATGGGTCAAAAACGGACGGAATCCAGACTTTTGTCCGTTTGAGACCGCGCGCTGAGCCTCCTCTTTTGTCTCTTTTACCCCAAATGGATGGGGACGGATAGAATAGGGTCGCGCGGTGGAGTTGGCTTGATGCCGAGCTAGGGGCAGCTGGCTCCGTCACGACGGACGCACCCGCGGCCGTGCGGGGCAGCAGTAAATTGGAGGCGGACAAGCCAGGGGCAATAGTGCGGCGCTGTGCAAGCTTTCCTTTCTTGCTCCTCCACCGCCCGGCACCATGTGAGCTGCCGCCGCGCCAGGGCATCCCGTTTGACGTCAAAGTAGGCCGCGGGGCCGACGCACAGACGCACGCATGCACTCCCAGACTCCCAGTCTCCTCGGTCTCGCACTGCTTTGTGTGCGTGTGATGCGCACCCTGGTGGCCCGGTCGAGTCGTTGTTGATTGTTCCGTGACTTCCGTCCACCTCCTGCATGCCATGGCGCGCGGATGCTTCGCCATTTCGGGACGCTTTCGTGGAAATGGAATGGTTTTGGTTTATGTATTGTGAATGGTGGTTGCGGCGGTGGCGGTTGGAACAGAAGTTTAAACAATTCTTCTTTTTTTGCGAATGAGAAGTTTAAACAATTCATGCACGGGAGGAGAAAATTTGCAAGGTACTCCATAAATTTGAGCCGTGACTTGCTGCGAAATTACAGTAGTACTACACTCAGTTTTTTAAACATGGTTACTATCCTATTTTCAAGATATGATGAAAACAAAGTCAACTAATAAATAGCACGATTAATTGTGGAAAATCTATTCCGTCCAAACTAAATATATTTTTAAACACAGTACAATCGTAGATCCCCATAAATATGCACATACACTCACTCTTTGCAGTAAAGATAAACAATTGGTAATGTTATAAAGAAACTTAACAAGTCTCGCTCTCTCTTAGAGGAGCTTATGTCTATGAATGTAGACCGGAAGGAAATTAGAGAAGCTACTGACAGGATGAATGAACTCCTGTACAGAGAGGAGATGTTATGGATGCAGAGATCTCGAATCGCGTGGTTGCGGGAGGGTGACCGCAACACACAATTCTTTCATCGGAAAGCAGTTTGGCGCGCACGAAAAAATCGTATAAAGTCACTTGTTGATGATGTGGTGCATAAGGACCATGAGTCTATGGCTGCTATGGCAACGTCTTATTTTTCCAATCTGTTTGCTGCTCACGCCTCGCTATGTGCGGACCCAGTGATTAACTTAATTAATTCCCGTGTTACTAATGGCATGAATGATGGTCTGTGTGCAGATTTTATAGACATGGAGATTGCGGATGCTCTATTCAAAATTGGTCCTCTCAAAGCTCCGGGGCCAGATGGGTTTCCTGCAAGATTTTTTCAGAGGAATTGGGCCATCATGAGAGAGCAAGTTATTGCAGGAGAGAAGGAATTTTTTCGGACAGGGGTCATGCCTGATGGGGTGAATGACACTTCCATCGTCCTCATCCCAAAGGTAGATAACCCTGAGCGGCTCACGGAGTTTCGTCCTATTAGTTTGTGTAATGTCATCTATAAGGTGGTGTCTAAATGCTTGGTCAACCGGTTGCGTCCGGTTGCGTCCTACTCCCTCCGTTCGGAATTATTTGTCATAGAAATGAATGTATCTAGATGTATTTTAGTTCTAGATACATCTATTTCCGAGACAAATAATTCCGAACGGAGTATTTTGGATGAAATCATCTCGCCAGCACAGAGTGCCTTTGTTCTTGGGCGGATGATTACTGATAATGCCTTGCTTGCTTTTGAGTGCATTCATTATATTCAACAGGAAAAAGACCCGAACAAAAGTTTTTGTGCCTACAAATTGGATATGTCAAAAGCTTATGATAGGGTTGATTGGATCTTCTTGGAGCGAACGATGCAAAAGATAGGTTTCGCTCGCCGTTGGGTGAACTGGATCATGACGTGTGTCACCTCGGTGAGATATACTGTTAAATTTAATGGGACCCTCTTGGATTCGTTTGCACCGATGCGTGGGCTTCGGCAAGGTGATCCTCTCTCTCTCCGTTTTTGTTCCTATTTGTTGTTGATGGTCTCTCGGCTTTGTTGAAGGATGGAGAAGATAGGGGCGACTACACACCCCTGAAAGTCTGCCGTAGAGCACCGGGTGTCTCTCATTTGCTATTTGCAGATGACACCATGCTATTCTTTAAAGCAGAAGAGGAACAAGCTAAGATAGTACATGAGGTTTTGCTCACGCATGAGAGAGCTACAGGCCAATGCATTAATCTCGCCAAGTGTAGTGTACTGTTTGGAAATTCATGTACTACGGATAGCCAGGAAAGGTGCCCACAATATTGCATGTTGATCTGGTCACTTTTGAGGAACATTATCTGGGTCTCCCTACACCAGATGGGCGTATGAACAGGGGTAAATTTCAGAACTTGTAATCAAGACTTCTGAAGAGGATTATAGCCTCGGGAGATACTCTATCACTCGCAGGGAAAGAAACCATGATCAAAGCTGTAGCGCAGGCCATTCCCACTTATATTATGGGTGTTTTCAAGTTGCCGATGTCAGTTTGTGATGATCTGAAGAGGATGGTTCGAAACATTTGGTGGGGCTCGTCTGAGGGCAAAAGGAAAACTCATTGGATGGCGTGGCCGCATATTCAGGCGCATAAAATGAAGGGAGGGCTAGGTTTTAGAGACTTCTGTCTCTTCAACCAAGCACTCCTCGCGAGGCAGGCATGGAGACTTTTGATTATTCCTAACAGTCTATGTGCGCAGGTTCTGAAAGCCCGATACTATCCGGAGGGGCGTCTGGAGGGCACGGTATTTTCAGGAAATGTCTCCCCTACATGGCAGGCCATCCAATATGGCCTCGAGCTCTTGAAAAAGGGTCTGGTGTGGCGTGTCGGAAACGGGCAAAACATCCGCATATGGCAGGATCGTTGGCTGCCCACGGCGCCAACAGGGCAGCCAATTACGCAACAGGGTACCTGCAGACTACGGCGGGTGGCGGACCTCCTAGATGCGTCTGGTGCTTGGCGTCTCGACGTGCTTCGGCGATACTTCCTTCCGATCGACGTCGACAATATTGCCAGCATCCATACTTCGTCACGCCTTACCAAGGACATCATCGCTTGGGCACCGGAGAAGAGCGGTATCTTCACCGTTCGATCCGCCTACCACCTTGCCATGGACGAGCGCGAAAGTCCATTGGCGACAACCATGAGCAGGGCACCGGATGGTCGTCGCGCCATCTGGAAGATCATATGGGGTGCCCTGCTCCCCCAAAGGTACGCGTCTTTGCATGGATACTGGTGTCCAACTCGCTTGCAACACGGGCTAATAAATGTTCTCGCCACCTTGAGCTTACGGATGTGTGTCCCCTTTGTGGTGCGGAACGAGAGGATGGTTTCCACGCAATGTGCAGGTGCCCCCTTGCGATGGATTTGTGGCGTGCCATGGCATCAGACTGGCCCATGCCGAAGGTTGAGGACATAATCAATACAGGACCGGAATGGTTATTCTCCCTGCTGGAGCCTCTCTCGGAAACCACACGCATGGTAGTTCTCATGACCATGTGGCGAGCGTGGTATGTGCGGAATGAAATTACCCATGGGAAAGGTCCACCGCCAACTGAAGCGTCACGCAGATTCCTTCATGGATATATTAATTCCTTGCTCTGTTTACATCAATGGCCTCAAGGGGATATGGATAAGGGCAAGATGATAGTGCAGACTGATGCACCGACGCAACATCCAGAAGTGTCGAGTAAGATGGACCAACGCTGGGTTATGCCTCCTACTGGCTGGACGAAATTGAACGTAGATGGCAGCTATGTACATGCTACAGGAGCTGCGGGAGGAGGCATGGTTCTCCGTTCGGATCGCAGCGAAATTATATTCACTGCTTGTAGGGAGATTCATACCTGCGACAATAGTCTCCATGCTGAACTAGCGGCTTGTAGGGAGGGCCTTGAGCTTGCACTATACCGGACTGAGCTCCCTATTGCAATCGAGATGGATAGTACCGAAGCTGTCAAAATGATAAAGGCCACGTAGTTGGACAGGTCGAAATTTCATGTACTCGTTGAGGAGATCAATTAGGATGGTCACTGATGACCCTAGGGAGATTTCTATTAATGCTATTAGTCGTTCCTAAAATTAAGTTAGTCATGAGCTCGCTGCATATGGTAGAAGTACTCCTCGTACTGCAGTTTGGTGGGCTCAGGCTTAAGCAATATTGTTGTAATGGTACTGGCTGACTTGCCTCCTTGAGTTAATAGAAATTTCCCTTTTTCCCGCAAAGAAAAGATAAACAACGTTGGGCCTGCCTGCTTGTTCAGCACCCACCTTTTATATACGGAGTTAGCATCATATGTTGAGATTAACGAAGTCATCACAGACGCCTCGTAGTCGACGGGAACATCTTCTCCCACCGAACAAACATTGCCGAAAAGGTTGTAATAACTCTAGGAAAATAGGAACACATGTGCCAAGTCTATGACTTGAATCTTGGTGGACTAATTAAACATGTTGAATGTGTTGCTTCTTTCTCTGTGGCTGCAAGCAAAATTTGCATTAATAAACATCATCGTACAAGATAAAGATCTAATAAATTCATCTTTGTAGGAGATAGTGGCCTTACATATAGATGCAGATTTTATTTTTGACAATGGCCTTATATTTAAAACCGGAGGGAGTAATAGTTTTTTGCACACAAGAGGACATCCGAAAAGTTATTTGGTCGGTTGAGAGATGAACAATCTAATTATTTCACACAGGAGTACTAAGGAGATTTTCCGAATCACTAGGCACAACCTTCCCAGACCTCAACACTTTAGTCTCACACGTCATGCAAGATGGTCTGCTTTCTAACTTGCGAAACTGCCTTAACTCAGTTGCCTCCTCCGAGTTTGGTGTTGTTGTCTGGTATAAGTCTTCGGGTAGCTACTATTTGGGGACCGTCTCAACTCGAAGGCCAAGCCGCTTCGCAAGACTATCATCAATGACTTTATCCGCCTCACCTGTGATGCCCCCTTCGAGGACACACTTCACATCTTCCTTCTCTGCCCAATTGTTGTGTACGTCTAGAGTTGCCTGGGGTTGCTGCGCCATGCCTCACTCGAACTTATTTGGGATGTGCCGCACCCACCAGCCTCAACCATGAAATTTGGCCCTTGGTACTGCACCATGCAATGGAAGCTTTGGGACGTTTGGAACACTTGTGTTTTCTGAAACGAGTTCTACACACACTTTGTAATAATTAGGAACATTTTCTATGATTTCTCCCTTCTGGTTGGTAGATTCAGCTCACAACAACAAAACGTTGATGCCATGTCATGGTGTCTATGCCTCTCCTTGTGCTCCAGCGCAAATCGGTAACCCTTTGGGTAATTCATTCATGTGGGACCCCCATCCCCCGGTTGATTGATAAAATATGTAGTTGACATGTAGGGAGCATTCTCGATTCGAGTCAGAAGGCCCGCCTTTTCTCATCAATAACATAACGTTATCTCTTTTATGATGACTAGTTGCCTCATCTTGGCATATATTGAAGGTCAACACTTCTAAGTACACTTCTAATATACTTTCGAACTTCATTGTTTCTTCAAAGCTCGCACATCCTAATAGACTCACCTAGTTGAGCACATTTTTCAAAAGAAAATGCATCATTCATTTAATGTTCTCAATGCTTCAAACATACCTTAGTGGAAATAAGCATAACAATTTCATTATTTGTATACAAGTTCTCATAGCTCTTACCTACCAGAGGAGGAAGCTCATAAGTTCATGGAGTTATTCTCTATTGACCAAACCGAGGACTAGTGACTTCATGTAACTACCTGTACCAATCAAGTCTTTTATAAGCAGTGAGCCTTCACTAAGTGTTGCTCATCTTGCTTCTATGTGTTGAAAATATATAGTTCTATATTGTTTGCTCCGTGTATGTGGGGAGACATATTTCACAGATGTAAGCATAGGAGACACCAGGAACTACCAGTGGATAACCAGATTTAGAACATGCACAAGCCTATCCCGCATACTCTATGAAATCAACTATTTTCCCTCGGTCTCATCCCTCCACTGACCAATTTATTCTTCTTCTGTGGTTGTCCTATACACCACACTCTCATGGTGTCTCAGTGTGATGAACAATATAATCATGTGATGCTCAGTTGGGATGGAATGGGTATTGAAGGTTGTTGGTACATGTTATCAATGGTCCAAGAGAAGATGGTTGGCGTGATCGCGCGATAGTTCATGAGGGGCAATGCCGACATCTTCAAAATAGTACACCGGGCTAGCGATTTACTGATGCATTTGGTTAGCCTGAATTATATGGCGGGTCGTTACTCGGCCATGCGAAGCACATGGAGCTTATGGTCTATGGGAGAAACCGATGGGAGACGGTAGCATGTCATACATATAACCGGTTTGGATGGCAGTCCAATAATAGGATTGGTCTATAGGCATGTTTCCCTATTTTTGTCAGTTGTGGCTATTTTTAGCTTTTACGTTTTGATAGTTTACGAACTTGTATTGAACTTCGTACTACATTATTGTTTCTTTGTTTAAAAATATGGTTGTGTGCATCGACTGATATTGAGGCTGGGGATAATCCTCCTTTTTAGGAAAAATAACATGACGGCCGGCAAGAAGCGGGGAGCCTGCATATTTCAGTGCTTTTACCCCAAAATTCTAGATAGGGTTACATCACCTCGCCATTTGGTATGTATATTACTTGCAGATGTACATGGTGATCTGTGCAATACCATCTTTACTTTCCTTCGTGAATTAGTTCTAACTAGAAGGTTGGGTGCGCTTTGTCGCGCCGTTTGTGTATCAGTATTCAGCATATCAACTCAGTATCACCCGATTCATCATGAAATGAATTTTAGTATTTTATTTATTCATTATTGTGGGTGTCGATAACTTCGACTCTGAACTGGGACAAAACTAAAGGAATTTGACTTTCAAAAACAAGTACACCTTATATTTTGGAACTAAAGGAGTATTTGGTTTGGCGAGTGTGTCTGTG
>NC_041381.1:616649839-616652226 GCF_002162155.2 Triticum dicoccoides
GTGATGGACTGTGTTTTTAATCTGTAATACGGTGTTTGGGTAGGCCGTTTGCAGTGTGATCCGATGTTATCCTAATCTACTTATACTTATGTGGGGAACATTTTTGTGTCGGTATCTCCATGTACTATCTTGGTGCTACAATTAATATCACATGTTGGTGCTTCCTTTTTTCTAGGTGGTGAAAGGGTGCACATGATTGATATATTTTTATAGGCAAGTTATCCTGCCGATTGATTTGAAAAACTATTGACATGGTCAAAAATCATGAACCAGATCCAAAATTGAATACCCCAATTGAACTGAAAAGCTCCAAAGTTAAGGAGAGAGCTCCATAATAATTTGTTCACCCTGTCAAAATTAGATGACCCAATTTCAAATTGAAGACTCCAATTGATTGTGAGTGCTTAAAAATTAGGAAGCATATTGTATTTACTAGAAGGGTTGAGCACGCTTTGTTGCACCGCTAGTATTTTTTTAATACTCACTCTATTTCAAAATATAAGATGTATTACTTTCTTGAAAAATTAAACCTTTTAAGTTTGATCAAATTTGTAGAGAAATATATCAAAATCCATATCAAATCAATATGATTAGATTCATCATGAAATGAATTTCCATAATTTTTTTGTTTAATATTGTGGATGTCGATATTTTTTGCTCTGAACTTGGTCAAAATTAACACCCCTTATATTTTAGAACTGGTGGAATATTTAGTTGGCGGGTGACAGAGAGGATGGAGTGCGTTTTATTTGTAGTGATTTGGTAGGCCTTTTGTTGTCATTTTGTGTTATCTGCTAATCAACCTATATTTATGTGGCGAAATTTCTGCGTTAGTGACAGCATGTACTACATTGTTGCTAGAATTTCATATGGTGATGGTGTTTTTTTACAAGTGATGGGAGGGTGCATGGGATTGATATGTTTTTATAAGTCGACTGATCGCTAGCCTTGTCAAAATCATATACCAAATCCAAAATCAAATACGTCAATTAAATGAAAGAGCTTGAAAATTAGGGAACATAGTGAATTTAAGAATTGAATAGGAGAGCTCCTTGAAAAAATGTTTACCATGTCAAAATCGGGTGACCCAATTTTAAATAGAAGGCCTCAATTAATTGTGAGGCCTAAAAATTAGGAAGCATAGTGTATGGTATGAAAGAATTGGCTGAGATAGTTTTGAGAAATTGTTGAACTTGTAGAAATCGGGTGACCCAATTTCAATTGGAGAAATCTATTGAATGTGGGCTTTCTAAAACTAGGGAGCATAGTCTTGTAGAGGATAGATAGTCATGAACCAAATCCAAAACGGAATATTCCAATTAAACGAAAAAGCTCAAAATTAAGGAGGATAGTGAATTCAAATAATTAAACGAGAGAAGTCCTTAAGAAATTATTGACCCGGTCAAATAGAATGACCCAAATTCAAATTGAAAACCTTAATTGATTGTGAGGCGGTGCCATACCCCAAGAGTATAGCTTTATGTATTCCTACTTGGCCAGTACATTAACCTTATCAGCCTCCTTTCGTGTTTCATGTCAACAATTCATGTATGTGGACTTGAGAATGAGCACTCCAACAATTGTAATTAATTGAATTTTACATCTCTACCTTCTATTTTGCTAGTTCTGGAGTGATGATGTCACTCAAATGTTTTTAGGATAGTTTCTTTCATTGGTTACAATAAATAAATTTAGAACACGACAAGGGTTGCTAGTTTGGTCATGGATGTGGTCAGAGATGCATCTGATGGCCTCGGTGGGATATTTATTTGATGATACTATTGTTGATTTAGTACATGTGTGTGTGTGAGACAGGGTAGTCATGTTTGATGGTTGTCAACGATGATCCTCAGACTTGCTAATGAATATCGTCTCCACATCTACTTTCTACAATTGTTAGATCATGATAAATTATGAGAAAAGCTATACATAAGGACAAAAAGATCATGTAGAGAAGGTTAGTAGGGTTAGAACATCCATCTCATCTTATCCGTGCACCCAAATTTCAACCACATCCCCATCCACATCGACACGTGTATTTGGAAATGACATATGTGTGGGTAGAGTAAAAAGTTCTAACTATTTCGAAGAGTATGCGATTTTCTATTTAAATGTGTACAACTCTAGGGAATTTTTAGAACATAGGATACTGAATACGACTATTTAGAGGAGTAAAAATGAGAAATTCTGTTTAAAATTATGATAATACTTAAATCTAAGGATGTACAACTCTAGGGCCTTTATTGAACATAAATTCTAAATATTGATTTGGCATTGTGAACGTTGATATATTTTCTATAAATTTGGTCAAAGTAGAGATGCTTTGACTTTTGACAAAACTTACATGAGACTAAAAAGGACCGGAGGGAGTACGCAGCAGGTTGTAG
>NC_041381.1:616652534-616669429 GCF_002162155.2 Triticum dicoccoides
AAATCTCTGAAGAAAAAATATTTAAAAGTGCCTAATTAGTAAAAGTATAGTGTTTGGCCCCCTCAAGATGTTGTATTTGCCTTTCGCCCCCTGCAGCATTTCCTGCCTAGCTCCGCCACTGGATGCACGCATGCACTCCCGGTCTCGCGTCGTCTTGCACTGTATCTTCTAGAGTGTCTGTGTGATGTGCACCGTGGTTGCCCGATCGCATCGTGGTTAATTGCTCCATGACTTCCATCGACCTCACGTTCTCTCGTAGGCCAAAAAGGGAAAGAGCTCCTTCCATTACGGGTGCATGCTTCGCTATTTCGGGCCCCTCTGCGTGGAAATGAATTGTTTTGGTTATGAACAGTTGTTTTAGTTTGAAAAATGCACACATGAAGAGAAAAATTCCAATATAATTGAATCGTGGTCTACAAAAAAGGACATAGTTCGAATGTGCCATTTGATATATAGTACTCCCTCTGTCTCAAAATAAGTGTCTCAACTTTGTACTAGCTCTAGTACAAATTTGTACTAAGCTCAAGGCACTTACTTTGGGACGGAGGGAGTATAATAGTTTTCTCACTTACAAGAAGACGAATCTTGAAGTAATTTGCAAATAGTTTTATCTTGCCGAGGCATGTTGGGTGGATTGTCGACTCTCTTAGAAGAGGGCACAACTAGAAGAAATTGGTTCTATTTAACCCGGGTTTTTCCTCGCTAAGAGTGGAATTTCCGTCCCTTTATGCTAGCTAGCCGCATCTACTTAGAAAAATTAAACTTGGAGGTTCGTTGTTTTGAACCTCCCGCATCCTAATAGTCTGGCCTTGCTTAAAATCATCATATGTTTAAAATCCTCATCGCTACGACCTACCCAAAAAAAATGAACACACTATTTTTATCGTATGTTCAATAGATAGCGTAAGCTCTTAACTACCAAAGGATCAAACTCATAACCAGAGCATTATTAGCTATTGACCTAACCAAAAGCAAATGACTCTATATCACTACCTGGAGTCTTTCATCAGGATCAAGCCTTCACTAGCTTATTCCTCATCTTACTTCTATGTGTTGGAATTGTTTATTCTTACATCAAGCATTATTTGTTTCATCCATGCATACTAGGGATTCAAAATTCATAGATGTAAGCATAGGAGGCACCAGGAACTATCTGTGGATAACCTAGATCAAAACATGCACAGGCCTCCCCGCGGTACTCTGCCATGTCAACTATTTTCCCAGACAAATTTGTCCTTATTGTGCATACCCTTGTGCTCCAGTTGTCCTATACCCTACGCTCTCGTGATATCATCTGGAACGAACTATAGAATCCGGTGATGCGCCACAAGGATGGATTGGGCGTCAGAGGTTGGTTTGCGTCACCATCAGTCTCAAGTGTGGAACTTGGCTGGCGAATATGAAGACCAATTATCTGCGTATAGAGAAAAATTGAAGTGGGAAGATGATGAAAAATTGGGCGAACTAGAGACATTGTCTGGGTGTAGAGACAGAACCTTGAAAAGGGACCTAGGAAATTCGCTGTTAGTTTAAAGCTTATGTAGCATATTTCCTCTGATCTACATGAGAATAAAAAAACATGAAATATGTGATGTCTTTCAATATATCGATGGTTCTTACCCACCAGAGGACCAAGATCATAACCAACCAATGTTTAGCTATTGACCTAACAAAAATCCAGTGAGTTCATGCCACTAGGTGTACCATGTACCGAAGTCTTCTATAAGCAGCAACACTTTCCTCAGATAATCACGAAATCTAATTCCACATATTACTTCTTTGCATTAGAATTATTCATTCCTATTTCGTGTAGTATCTGTTTGGTACTGCACCGCGAATTTCAATTTGATAAGTGTGGGCATAAGAGGCGTTAGGAACTGGTGGATTACCAAAAAGGCATTACACTCTATGCAGTTCACACAACCACCATTCCTCTATTCATCGACTAGATTACATTTTTCCCTCCAACGATCGATTGGTTGCTATTCTCCGGGTAAACCATGTCATCATGTGGAAATAGGAATTGGATATTGCGATGCTCAAATGGGATGTAGAGGCTGGTTCGTGCCAGTGGCACTCTACCTGAAGAGGGTTGGCTTGTTCGACGAGGATGACTTTGAAATGGTACACAAATGCGGCAATTTTCCATCGTATTTGGTTTGAACCACCTTCCAGCTGATCGAGTCTCCAAGTTTTGGTAGTTCTAGCCCAACTTGTCACATAGATAGACATTGCCTCACAATTTGGTACTTATATGAACGGCAACTGTACATGGTGTTGAGTGAAAACATTGTCTTTATTTTCCTTCGCATGTCACCTCTAATTTCCATCATACCTCTAGAGTATAGCTTCGTGCATGTCTAGTTGGCTAGTACATTAACCTTGTGAGCCTCCTTTGATTTCTCATGTCAATAGTTCCTGCATGCATGACTCCAGAATGCACATGAACAATGAGACTTCCATAATTGCATTTCAAAGCGTTTTATATCATGAGCATCTACTTTGCTAGTTCCAAAGT
Source organism: Triticum dicoccoides (assembly GCF_002162155.2). Lineage (NCBI taxonomy): Eukaryota > Viridiplantae > Streptophyta > Magnoliopsida > Poales > Poaceae > Triticum > Triticum dicoccoides. The sequence goes on from NC_041381.1 coordinate 616,655,053, forward strand.
GACAATATTGCTTAACATCTTCTAGCATTTTTATTGAAGAAATTCCTAAAGTAATTCAAATAAACATAATCTATCCCTTCTCGACTAGTCTTGTACCACCACTTGCCATTTGGCATCTCTCTTCCATTGTCTTCCTCTGTCATATGTCTAGCTCATCTCCCTGCTGCTTGTTGTTGCGGAAGGCTAGTCCTCTTGTGCTAATTGCATTGTTATCTAGCCGATACATCCTATTTTTATCTATGTGGTACATATTACATGCTTAGTTTTCTAACATCTACAAGTTTATTGTTATTTTGACATAAGGGCGTGGCTAATTAGAAATGTCAAACTGGTTCAGTTGTAACTAAAATCGTTTGATTTGGTGTCCAATACTTGTTTAGGGATATAATTGAATTTGAATATGTGGAAGTTATGTGTTGGAGTCAAACATGTGTAATTTGGACATATGCACATGTAACTAAAATAGACTAGACAAATATAGTAGTCTAGACATGGGATCGATGGAACGCATGGTTGCACCTGGTCCGCCGGTTGATGGAAGTTCAACTATCGGACCAAGAAGATACGATACACTGGAAATTAGCTGCGAACGGGATATTTTCAGTGAAATCTATGTATCTACACTTAATTGATTCTGGGTCATTGCCTAGGTCTCTACACATATGGAAGATTAAAGTTCCGTTCCTTAAGATTTTCATGTGGTTCGTTCATAAGGGAGTCATTTTGACCAAAGACAATTTTCTTATAAGAAACTGGATAAGTAATAACAGACCGCACTGAGACGATTAAACACCTCTTTCCTGATTTCCCTCTTACAAAATTACTATGGCGCTCAATTCATATAGTTTTTGACGTCCACCCCCCAACGAGCATAAACACGTTATTTGGGACGTGGCTCAATGGGGTAGACTTACATACAGCGAAACATATTCGGATAGGGATATGTGCATTGCTATGGGCGATATGGAATACTAGAAATGATATGATTTTTAATGGAACAAACCTCACGAATTTTTTGCAGGTAATCTACAGAGCTACATCGTCGATCCGTATGTGGTCATTACTCACATGTGTGGACTCCAGGGAGTTTTTGGGTATTGGGTGCAACAGTTGGGAGAGGATAGCACGGGCTATCTTCAGCCGATTTGGATGGCGTGCTGATAATAGGCTAGGTGTATAGGCATCGTAGCCTGATCTGTTTCGCTGGATGTGGCACTTTTCTTGTTTTATTTTTGCACTATAATTTTGGGTACTTGTGGCTCTAAGACTTTTAGACTATTTCTTTAATAAGATGGTTGCATTCATTGATTGATGTAGAGGTCGGAGGCTCTGTCTCCTTTTTTTTTTTTAAAGACATGAGATCTCGAGAGTGGCACTAGCAAGGCTGGCCGGATCGACCATGATGCTCTAGTTGGAGATGCGCCTGATGCTCTCAGAGCGATGTTGATTTGTCGTTGCCTGTACTTGTGGATTTAGAACATGGGGAAGAGCAACCCCGAAGTCATGCCCGGTAGATGTAGATAGTGGTCAATAAATCACATTAAAAAATATCGCCTCTCCCTCTACTTTGTGGAATGTTCCAATTACGATGAATTGTAACAAGAGTTATACTCAAGGACAGTCTCTAGCACAGGTAAGACAGATTAGTGGTTTGCTAATATTTTGAAAAAACAAAAAAGTAATCACCCTATTAGATATCATATATTAAATATATACATTCAGATAACCAACAATTAGGCATCTTGTATCACATATCAAAGTATGATCATTCATGAACATAGCATCATACATACATCAAAGAATGATTGACGGATCATAGCCTGTTAACTGTCCCAACCACGCTGATCGTCGAGGGACCGCTCGAGTCGCCCCCCGCTCGGGCGACTCGGGCTCCCCAACCCTAGCCGCCGCCGGGGGCCTAGCCCATCCTCCCCCCCTCCTCCCGCCGCCGCCGGCTTGCGACCGGAGGCCGATGGCGGGGGCGGGGGCTCTTCCTCCCTCCCGGGTTTCAGGGGTGGCGGGACCCCAACATGCATGGAGGTGCGGTCGATCTAGAAGCGACGGCGTTGGCTTCGACTGCGGTGGCGGTCGACCCTGCCTCAGGCCACGGGCGGCTGCTGCTGCGGCTGGCCTGGATCAGGCGGCGGCGCGATGCGGTCTTCGGCGGCAATGTCATCTGGCTTTAGATCGGTGGCGGCGTCGAGGGCCTGGTGGACTGCTTGGCGGCACTCATGGCAGATCTGTTCTGGCAGTTGTAGCCAGTTGTGGTGGTCATCTTCTTCGTCGGCGGTGGCCGACCAAAAGCTTGGTGATCAGATCTCGAGATCCATCATCTAGTCCCGGCTGCGAGTTGGGGAGACATGGTTGCCGGTGAAAACCGAGCCGGTGGCAGGCGATGGCGGCGTTCTACGCCGTTACCTTGATGAAGGCATCATCGTGTAACTACTGTCGACCCACTCGTGCTGCTCCGGAGGAAACCCTAGGATCTGGTGTTTCAGATCGGACGATGGCGGCACTGCGGTGTCGTTTCTCTCTTGGGAGCATCGTTTGTGGAGCAGCGCTGGAAGTCAGAGGCAGGAGGTGGAGCGGCTTCTTCTTGCAAGGAGCTTCGGTGGAGATGACAAGTCATGCCTAACCGACAGGTGCTACGCTTGGTCATGCCTGGTCGGCAGGTGTTACGCACGACAGATCCTCCAAGGACTTCAAGCTGTGTCGGCTGGTGATACTTCGCAGCATGGCGCTGAGGTGTATCGGTGGCGACCGCGACGTGTTCAGCTGTTTACGCGCAGGGAGGAGGTGTCGTTGGGCGCGGTGGTGGCGTCGACGATAGCTGGACCGAGCAAGGTTGATGCATCAGTACAGTTATGAAGATGAAGCGGTGGCAGTTGTCGGCGGCGGCCTCTGAGAGCACGCCGGACCAGTGTGTGCCCCAGACCCGGCAAGTGGCTAGGTTGGGGTCTCAGGTCTTAGAGCATCTCCAGCCATTTGCCCCCCACCAGGAGACATTTTTTTCGCCCCTTGGGAGGGTGCCGACGAGAAATTTGACCCGGGGGGCAAAAAATTTCCACCCGTTGCACTCCCACGAGCAGTGTTAGACCCCCACGAACAGAGCGGCATTTCGTCGAGCATCTTGCCTGCGGCGGCGTCGACTCTCGTCGCGCAGCTAGACCAGCTTGCGCCCATCTTGGCCTCGACATTGACCTTGAGCCACTTGGCCGCGAGCAGGTCGAGGCGCGCGTCGTGGGCGCCGGTCGTCTTCGCCGCCGGCAGAGACGCGCTGCTCGAGCTCGCGCGCCCGTGATCCTCGTGCGCGGCCGCGACGGCGCCCCCGTGCTCCTCGTGCGCGGCCTCGACTGCGCCCCCGTGCTCCTCGTGCGCGGCCTCGACGGTGCCCCCGTGCTCCCGTTCTGCGTGGCCCGCGTCCTCCCTGCCCCGCTGTCGCGTTCGGCGCCGCCAAGAAGACCTGGGCGCGGTGCTGTGACGCCTCGGACCATGGTGCCGAGCACGCCCGTCCGGCTGCTGCTGCATGTGCATGCCCGGCCACGCAGAGGCGGGCGCGGGCGCGGGCCGTCCCGGCCACACCCCGGCGATCGAGGGTGAACTCCGCCACGGCCACGCCCCGCCGGGCGGGGGCGAGCTCCGCCCCGGCCACACCCCAACTGGCGCTGGCGAGCTCCGCCCCGGCGACGCAGAGGCGGGCTCGGACGAGCTCCGCCCTGGCCACACACGGTGAACTCCGGACTCGCCCGCCTGTAGTACATGGAGAGTAGAACCGGGGAGAGAGAGGGAGTGTGGGCGTGGAGAGGAGAGAGGGAGTGTGCTGCACGTGGGTGGGCATGGAGAAGAGAAAAGGGGGAGAGAGAGGCTGGCAAGTGGGGCAGCGCCTGCAGAAAGCTAATGCCGGCGTCCCCAGTTGCCCCCCGGCGGGCTGGGTACGGGGTGGGCGTGCCGGCGCTGACTTTTGCAAAATCCGGCGCAAAACGACGTCTTGGGGGGCTGGCTGGGACGTTTTTTACCCGCCGGTGCTAAAAAAAGGTGCCTGGGGGGCGTCCTGGGGGCCCTAGTGGAGATGCTCTTAGATGTTAGGCTTGGTTGCGATGTCTGTTTGGCATTAGGCCCAGACTATCTGCGTCCCTTCATCAACTGGATAGGTGTAATGACAGTTTGTTGCTTAGACGGCAGATTTAGTCTTATTGTTGTATTGATTTTGTAAGGTCTTGTGAAAATAATTAATAAAGTGGATGTATGCATCGCCCAGATGCAGAAGCCAGGGGTCATCCTCCTTTTTTAAAAAAACATCAAAGAATGATTGGTTGTTGCTTAGCTCATTACATAATGGTGAGTCTAAAATATTTGGAATAGAGAGAAGACATGAGAAAGGAACCTTGTGTGGCGATGGAGTCGAGTTTCCGTGACCGGGTCATTGTTGATGTCAAAGTAGCCGAAGCAAACCATCGACGTGTGTACCTGGGAGCTCCGCAAGTCGCCGATTCATTGTCGGTTACCATACTCACGATGGTCACATGTTGAACGTTCGGATTGGCTGCCGGTCGTTGCTTGCATTTCTCTCGGTCGAGCGCAACAACAACGAAAGCAACTGACGGTCGCAGCCACCGTTGTTGCATGTTTTGTTTGTCTCTCGAAGAGGATTGAGGATTACGGCAGGATAGGGATTCAAAGACCTGAAATTTCTCTTTGGCCCTAAACTATGAAGAAACTTAAATCCCATCTCACTTATAACGGCGGCGCTTCAGTTATCTCGCACTCCCGTAACCTAATGAGGGACATGTTTCTGGAATAGCTGCGCAATTAGCGGCAACATCTGTTTAACTCACCATAGGTCCCTCATTCCCGCTATACCCAGCTATTTAGAGGATTTTTGTTTTTCTTTTAAAATTGTGCACAATTTTTAAAATGTACTAATGTAGTGTCAAAAACACTCTTATATTATCTCGCAAAAAACGCTCTTATATTATGTGACGGAGGGAGTACTAATGAATTTTAGCTTTTGGCCTACAAATTACGGGACTACAAGATAACTGAAGCATTCACATGCATATATTTTCCATGAGGTTAGAGCTGATTTTTGGGTTTACTCGAAAGTTGGATATTTTCCGACCCGCAATCGTATGCCCAAAGAGTAGAAATCGAGATCTTTTACTTCAAGTTGTAAGATTGTAATCCTCTGTTCTTCTAAAATTATTTCACTCAATGGCAAGAGTTTTAATAGCCCCCTTTGCATTGATGACATGCAGCCCATAAAGTCGCAAATACTAGCACTATTTCCGGCCGTTTTCACAAAGCCAGAGCAAGTACAATGCTACAGGAAGATGAGCGTCAATCGGCTCCACCACACCAGACCACACACACAGCACAGGGGCTAAATTTCGTGTTTTGACCCTTCTTTGAAACAAAATTGAGATCTGACCCCAGTTTGAAACCTTTTTGAGATCTGACCCTTTTGCTACCGCCAGGCGTTCAGGCGGTAGGGTTGCACAGTCTATCGCTGTAGGGTCTGGCGGTAGGTGTGGCTGACGGCCGTTAAACCGTTAACGGCTGCTTACGGACCTACCTCCATAAGCGAAGGCGGTAGACTGCACAAACCTACCGCCGAGAGCCCTGGCGGTAGGTGGGAGCATGTGTTAAGTTTCTGTGACCAAAAAATCGAGCAGCGCGGCGGTAGGCTTGCACACCCTACCGCCGAGGTGCTCGGCGGTAGCATCCTACCGACAAGAGCCCTGGCGGTAGGCTGTGCAAGCTTACCGCTGCGCTGCTCGATTTTTTGGTCACAGAAGGGGAGGGGGCGTGGGGGGAGGCACCCTACCGCCGGGTCTGATGGCGGTGTGGTATCCTACCGCCTTAGTCTGTGGCGGTAGGGTGGCCCAGTGTGCATTTTTTGCACTTACTAACTTCTTTTGTCTTCAAGTTTTTGGCGGTAGGTTGTGGTATCCTACCTTCTTTTGTCTATCATTTAAACAGCATATGTATGACATAAGAAGCAAACAATGTATGATATATGATGTACATAGCACAAATCTATAAATAAGGTAGGTTCGATACATAGCAAGTTGACATCTATAAATGTTTTCACCAAGTTATACATAGCAAATTAACGAAACAGTTTCACGAGCAAATCCATATGGTTCACGAAACAAATATGCAAGTTTTAGGTTCAACCACGGCAACAACTTCAGTCCTTCCTTCCCCTCTTTGACTTTCGGTCCTTGTTATCCTTGGATCGCTTCTCGGCCGCCGTCTTCTTGCGTGTCGCAGGACGTGCTTTCTGAAAGGGGGATGGACTCGTTCAATCCTTCTTCGGCATATTGCTCTTCTCACGCTGGGTTGGCTGAGTTGCTGGAGGTCCGTCGTCATCATCGTACTCCTCGTCCTCTGAAAGGACCACGATGTCGCCTAGAGGGAGGGTGAATAGGCGTTTTAAAATCTTTTACGGATTTGGCTATATCCTAATGCGGAAATAAACTAAGCGGATACTTTTCAAGCACAAATCCTAAATATACTAGGCTCACTAAGTGCACCAACAACTTAGTATAAACAAGATGAGAACAACGAGGATATGAGTAAGCACAAGTAAGTTACACAAACTCACTCAATGTATATCACGAGATATGGAAATGAATAATACACACACCCACAAGTAGGCAATACAAGCTTACACAAATTGTATCACAATATATGGACTTGAATGATACAAGCAAACTCAAGTAAGAACTACAGGCTGACACAAGATATGTTATAAGCTAGCAATTCACACTGAACACAAGATAGAACAATAGTAGGAAGTATGAATTGCGGACTATAAAGTGTTAGCCTAAATAATCTCTACGATATGGTAACCAACACAATATAATAAGGACAACAAGAATAGTGAATGCGCGGTCAAGTGACCAAGGTAAACCACAAGTAAGGAGTTAGGGTTAGGAATAATCGAAGTCACGGAGACGATTATGTATCCCGATGTTCACTTCCTTGGAGGGAAGCTAGTCACCGTTAGAGAGGTGGATGTTACCACGAAGGCACACCAACGCCACGAAGGCTCACCCTATTCTCCTTGAGATATCACCACGAAGGCGATTCCCAGCCACTAGTGGTAGACCTTGAGGTGGCCTCCAAACCTTCACAAACTTTCCGGAGGACAAATCACAAGTTGATTCCTCACTGAAGCACTCCTACCGCCTAGGAGTCTCCAACCTCCAAGAGTAACAAGATTAAGGGGAAAATGCTCAAGACTTGCTCAAATCACAAATTCCTTTGGTCAAGAGAGGGAGAGGGAGTTGATCTTCACTTGAGTGGAATCTCTCTCAAGAACTCTCACAAATCTCTCCGGGATCTAAGATTTGGGGTAGGAGAAAGGAGAGGGAGCTTTTCTTCAAGTGTGGGTCAAGATAGTTGTGTTGCTCAACCCCTCCACGAAGTGGTGAAGGGGTATTTATAGTATGGGCACAAATCTGGCCGTTGGGGGGGAATTCTGCTCAGGAAAGTGTTGGACGTCCGGTGGATTACCGGACATCCGGAGGCAAAACAGGCAGCGGACGTTCGGTGGAACACCGGACATCCGACGGCTGTAGCACGCCATCAGACGAATGTATCAGGATATTTGCAAAACAGGTTTGACGGACGTCCGGCATTTTCCGGACGTCCGGAGACCGGACGTCTGAAACTTACCGGATTTCCGTCCGTTTGATTCTGGATTGGCGCACCGGATTTCCGGATGTTACCGGGCGTCCGCCCAAAATAACACCAGGAACCCCAAAACTAAAACATGCATAACTTTCACATCCGGACTCCGATTTTGATGATCTTGGGCTCGTTTTGAAGCTATGGAAAAGCTCCAAGTCCTCAGATAGAGAACCACCCAAAATAAACCAAAACGGAGGGTTCAAATGATGCAAAGGTTAGATCATATATTTTGGGAAACTATTTGGCTTTTACTTTTCTTTGGTATATAGGATATGAGTCGAATTGTGTATAGAAGATGTTGGCTTGAGCAAATCCATCACAAACCCCTTTGACCCCCTCTTAATAGTGCGGGATCCCTATAACTCAAGAATCATAAAAATAGCTACACTACATAGCTATCAAGAATCCATTCTTGAGTGTATATGTTTCTTTGGTGGTCATCACTCCACAACACTAACGTCAAAGGAACTAATACCTTTGACACGAGCCATTCACTTGAGCTTGATGTTGATGTTTCTTCTTGGCTCAAGATGAAGGCAAGACATTGGTGAAGTCTTCAAGTCTCTCCCCTATACACAATGTGGGGAAGTTTTGCTTTGTATTCATCTTCACTTGTCCATCATGTGATCATCCACATGCTTCAAGCATGTAATCCTTTGGGATGGTTATCTTGAACTTGCCCTTGTAAACCATGATCACCAACACTTGATGTCATCCTCTCATATACACTTGAAATCTCTTTCTCGATGCGAGCCCATGAGAATCACCTAACCCTCAAAAACATAGACAACACATAGTATGGGTTAGTACACAGAGTGCAATTGATAATTTCTTATCATACCACAAGATCCTATGTGGTGCATCATTTGCGCTCGTGTGTTGACCATTTAGAGTTCGATCTTTGAGCTTCATCTTGGTCAACCTATATCTATACTCCATGTTTAATCTTGACGTCTTGAAGGGTATATTGAATTCTTCACTTGAATAGCTTGCTTAAATACTTGATCAATCATGACTCAACACATGAGTCCATTATGATCATATCTTTTAGCCACTCCTAGAGTTCATCATTCAAATCATCCTTTTAAGATCTTGATCCATTATGGCTCAAACCATAGCTCTAAGCATGGCAACCCTTAAGATACTCCAATGAACTTCATTTTGATCATCTCAATGTAATTTTTGCTTCAAAGGAGTTCTCTTCCATTATTCTTCAATCACATTCCAATGGGACTAACCTTCAAATGTATATCTTAATGCAAACATTAGTCCATAAGGATTGTCATTAATTACCAAAACCACACATGGGGACAACATGTACTTTCATCCTCCTCCTCATCGTCCTCTTCCTCTTCCTCACCATGTTCTTCTTCTGCGCCCTCTTCTTCATCTTCCTCTGCATCATCATCGTCGTCGCTCTCCTCCTCGTCATCTTGAACCGCCCTAGACGACGAGGCTGCATGGCTCGATGAAGCGAGGCTACGCATCAGTGCAGGAGGAAAAACATCCTCGGTGTTTGTAGCGCACCCAAGCAGCCCACAAGCCGGCGTGCTTTGTTGACGTATTTCTGCAATGATAACGAAACAATATGAACTTCTCGAATGTCCAATGATAACAAAAATGAACTTCGTATTACCTTCACCGTTTCCCTCAACTTGTTCTCACTAGCTCGAGTCCCAGGGACAGCACTAAGCGCATTAGAGGCATGAAAAATGTTTTTGTTCAGCTCCGAAGACTGCAAAGTAATAAAATGAGTCAATAGCACGAAAAGTTGTTTTCATGCAACCGTCGGTTCGAAAGAGGTAAAAACAACATACCACTCTGTTCATGAGGGGTCCGTACTCCCTAAACCCACCTTGAAGCTGTCTAATGCTCTCGTTTTAGGCTTCATTCTCTAAGGCGTCATCAAACAGGTCTTCGGCATCTGCTGTCATCCATTGGGGCCTCAGACGCAGATGATGCTTGATGCCATCGTCGTACCACAGCATGTGATCCTCATAGTCGTCCCAGTCAATCACTCTCCTCTCCGTGTCTTTGCCTGTTTTCCACTCGTTCCATTCCTGCACGTATCTCGCATGTTCGGCTTCCCAATCCGTGATTGGTTGATTCTTCTACCTGCTCATCCTGTAATGCATAAGAAAGAATGTAAAACATCCTTCTTGTATGAATGTAAAACATCAAAACAAGAACTTAGAATCGATGAAGACGTCTTGGGGTACTCACTGGTGTAGGTCATAGCCACCGGTATCGTGGCCGGCTGGTGGTGTGTGTTGCGCCTTACCAAATTGTGCGGCAATGCGCTGTGGCAAGTGGTACTCCACAGCATAGACACAAATCATGGGCACGATGCATCGGAAGAGAAGCCGGTCCTGCTTGCACATGTTGTTCAGCTCGAACCCTCACTCTCGATCATCACTATAAGGCCGCCAAGTAACCTATAACCAAACAATGTTAGGATCAAGTGAAAGTGTTATCGAAACAATGGTAAGCTCAAGTGAAAATGTAGTTCTTATACTTGGAAAGGCGTGAGAGCATCAAGCTCATTGCTGAAGACCTTGTACAAGGCCTTCGATTCGCCCGTGTAGACATGCACCACGTCCCAAGCGTATGCGACGGTCGGGTTCTGATCATCTTCATTATCTCCGCCATAGTCCGTCCATGCACGCAAGCGCCACTTCTCCGGACGGCCCACCAGGATTCGCTCCCACATCCAAATGGAGATGCCCCATACACATCCACACATACCGGACGTGACTTCCGCTCTCTGGGTCGCGTCGTCAAGCTACAAACCATGTTCATATGATAAGATGTCAAAATGTAAAGCAGCACACGTCTGATATTTGAAAGAAAGTGATATTCACTTACCGAACGGTATAGGTAGGCGAGTCTGGTGCCCCTCCAGTTGTACCCTGCATCCCAGTCCTTTAGGAAGTCGAGATACATCCATAGGGCAGAGTTCCCGGAGCAGTCCGGAAACACTACCTCCGTGAGAATGTACCACGGGTAGGCCCTGGCATACTGCTCCACCACCCGGGGCTCGGCATCTCCGGGCACTTGCTCCGGTACTCGAGGATCCATGACAGCGGTGTGCCGGAAGTCCGGTTGCTCTTAGCGGGGGGCAGTCGACGATGAGGCTGACAACCCTCTCGTGCCAGTTCGCCCTCTCCACTCTTCCTATGAGAGCACGACCCTCGAGCGGTAGTGCCGTAATAATCGCCCAATCCTCGAGGGTCATGGTCATCTCCCCACATGGAAGATGAAAGGTGTGCATCTCTGGCCGCCACCGGTCGATCAAAGTCGTGAGAGCTGAGTGGAAGAGCGTCGACGGCTTACGCTTGAACTGCAGGACGAAACCCAATAGTCGGGCTCTCCTGAAGAACGGTGCGTACCGCTCGTCGTACTCCATCTTAACCGTCGTCTTGTGAGCCCTCATCCGGAGTGGTGGCAGCATCTGTGAAAATCAATAACCAAAGCATAATTGGCATGGACATAATAGTTAGCAACTTGTTTTCATCAATTCGAAAGATTTGGTTTGAAATGGTAATTACCACTCCATTCTCAATGAAACGGGCACGGTGACGCTTGTCGAACCTAGGGTCAAGCATGGTGTACTTTGTGCCGATGTCGTCCGCAAGAGGTGGCCTCCTAAAAGAATTGCATAAGCATATCAAAAGATATCGATGCATAACAAAGGTTCATCACATCCAAAAAAACCTATGAGTTCAATCTTTGAATAATCATATATCTAGATTATCATGAACATGAACTAAATAAAATACATATATCAAAAACAAAAACCATGAACTAGGGTTCATCTTGAGGGATTAACCATGTTTACTCCAACAAAATCCACTACTTGCATCATATAAGATCCACATGCATCCTATATCAAAACAAATATTTCCAATATTCATCATATATAAAAAATTTTAACACAAAAAATTATGAACTAGGTTCATCTTGAGGGTTCAACATTTGTTCTCCAACTATATCCACTACTTGCATCATAGCATATCAACATGCATCATCATATCACAATATATTCCTCCAATATGCATCATATCAAAAATAATTCCTCCAAAAATAATATGAACTAGGGTTCATCTTCACATAATCATACCAACTAGTGACTAGAGTTCATACCTAACACAATATAACATCTATAATCAACCTAAATCAATCCTAGGGTTCAAAATATTTAAATCTAGTTCAAGAAGGGGGGGTGATTTGAATCAAATAATGCGACGAATCGGAAGCTATTTGACTAAAACTAATTGGAGGGATCGAAGGAGCTTACTTTTCTTTCTTCGGGGCCATCTCGATCCGCAAAAATGGTGAAGAAACGATGAAGATCTGAGGGGGGGGGGAAGTGGAGGAGAAGAGAGAGGGGCGAGAGGAAGAACTCCTCTGTTCTTGGGGCTGGTGGTTGGGGGAGAAGGGGAGGGGTGGGGTGGCCGGCGGCTTATAACTGCCCGCACCATGCCGCTAGGTATCCCGGCGGTAGGATCGGACAGGCTACCGCCATGACCGGCGGCGGTAGGGTGGGACGGTGGCCGTTAACGCTGCTGACGTTGATAAGATTCCTACCGCCGCAGTGTCCGGCGGTAGCCTAGGTAATCCTACCGCCGGACATCCTGGCGGTAGCAAAAAGGGTCAAATGTCGAATTTTTTTCAAAAGAGGGTCAAATCCCAATTTTGTTTGACAAAAGGGTCAAAACACGAAATTTGGCCCAGCACAGGTAGACCACAGGACACAAGCAGAATCTGAAGGTGGGAGGACAGCATGATTAGCACTCGAGTCCCCGGCGCTCTCGTTGACCGCTATGGCCCAGCCTTACAGGCGTCGAGACAAAACCCTATGCCACACCATCACAACTCCTAATTCCACTTAGAATTCTTGCACAAATTGACGTTAAAGCTCTACAAAGCAGCACAATTACATACAAGGAAGGAGAGAAACAGTAGCAGGGACGGGCTGATGTCTCAGGTGCCATCGATCCATCTGCAAAAAGTCCCCAAACCAAACAAGACATGCACCCATCACCTCGCCGTCTCCTCCATCCAGCGCCATGCGCCCCTGCCCCAACGCCATTGCGAGCGCCATTCCCCTACCCCCATCCGTCTCTGCTCCTCGCTCCCCCACATGAGCACGAACCACAGCCCGTGCCTCTTGGCACAAACCCCGGCCTGCGGCTGCCCGCCCTCATCGCCTTCCCGCGTCCGTGCGCCCGTGCGACGGGCAGGTAGCGCCGTCACGACGGACGCGCCCGCGGCCGTGCGGGGCAGCAGTAAATTGGAGGCGGACAAGCCAGGGGCAACAGTGCGGCGCTGTGCGGGCTTTCCTTTCTGGCTCCTCCACCGCCCGGCACCACGTGAGCTGCCGCCGCGCCAGATCGTCCCGTTTCACGTCAAAGTAGGCCGCGGGGCCGACGCACAGACGCACGCATGCACTCCCGGTCTCCCCGGTCTCGCACTGCATCTGCTCTCTGATGCGTGTGTGCGTGTGGTGCGCACCGTGGTGGCCCGATCCGATCGTGGTTGATTGTTCCGTGACTTCCGTCGACCTCACACTCTCTCGCCAGCGAGAAACGGAAAGCGCCCATGCGGATGCTTTTGCTACATCTAGAAATGGAGTTGTCTTGGTTAACATAGGCGTTGGAGTTTGAACAATGCACAGAAGGACAAAATTTCCAAGATACTACTCCATCCGTTAAATTGTTTACCAGGAGAGCAATTAATACAAGATGATCAATTGTAATCCAATCAGCAAATTCAGTGGGCATGGCCGCTTTGACGGACGATTCGCTTAATCGGTCAGCCTATGCACATCTGATGATGGAAATCAAGAAGTTCCTGTAGCTTCGTGGGTTTGTTCCGCTTTTAATTGATGATAATCAAAATAGTGTTGCTCGTAGTCTAGCTAATGTAGGGAGAACTGGAGGTAGCACCGCCTGTTGGTTGCACCAGGTTCCAGACAGTATCAAACAGCTTGTATTAGCGGACTGTAACGCTATTTCGAAGGAATAAGAACCCACTTTATTCGCAAGAAAAAGGAAGATGATCAGTTGTTTAATCCAAACCACAAAACTAACACTTTGCATCTCCCTGACATCCTCTCCTCAACAAGTTATCTTTGGTTAAAATACTATTTATAAACATGCAACAAGAAAATTTTGATCTTCATAGGAATTTAAGTTTTCCACAAGAATTTATTTGGAAATCTACAATCACCTCTCATCGTCAATTCATACATAGATTTTACTATAAATAACCCATTATTACCACCCATGACCCATCCACCATATTGTATCAGGTAGATCAGTCAGTTGAATGCTCTCACAAGTTTCACTAAGACCATTCCATAAGACCAAGGTTTCACCATAAAAGTCCTTCTAAACTCTATGTCCCTAAAGCCTCTCTATATGACGTTGGCTATAGAAATATTTTGATCAAACATACATTGTAAAGCATTGCATAAGCAAGTGATAGTGTCTGATCTCCCACCCACAAGTCCTCCCAGAAACTAGTGTTACAGCATTTACCCACTATGTGTCACAATTGTCAAAGATTTTTTGTGTGTTCCAGAAACCCATACCAGAATTGTGAATCACATGATTTATGACTTAATCCAAACAAACACTTCTTTTGAGATACTTATTCTTAAGAGTATCTTGCCATA
>NC_041381.1:616669632-616687745 GCF_002162155.2 Triticum dicoccoides
TAATAAGGCACTATTTTTGAATTTTCATTCTTGACCCCCTAGACCACCATAGCCATTAGGTAAGCACACCACCAGCCGTCTCACCAAGTAATACTTCCTCTTATTAACATACTATTGCCATAATAACCTAGCTATAAAGAAATTGAATTTTTTTTACTCCAATATTGAAGACCATAGAAAGACATCAGGAAAATATGTATATTTGGATAAGCTAGGTTGGATTGGAATCAGCCTATCACTAATACCTAGCAACCTACCTTCAAAACTTCCACATTTTTTCCTTATTATTTAAAAAATCTTCCAGTGAACCTTTCTGATTCCTTGTGCATTTACTGGGATCTCCTGATAACTAGTGAGTAAATTCCCCATTGGACAAGTAATTATCATGTTATGTTTGTCAGCTTTATTGTTAGCTTCACCGAACAAAAAAAATCTCACTTTTGTTAAAGTTAATTTTCAAACCAGTCATTTGTTCAAATGCGCATAAGACAAATTTGAGGTTATGTGCACTTGCTAAATCATCATCTAATAGCTAGCCGCATCATCTTTGTGTAAAGATCGAAGATCAAGTTATATTGAAAGCATTTGAAGCTCATTGTTTCGAACCTCTCGTGTCCTAAATTATAGGCAGGCCTAGCCAAGGACAAACAAGCTCAGAAAATTCACCATTGTTATAAAATAGCATTACTTCGGACCTTCCCAAGGACAAACGAGCACAACAACTCCATCGTTTCTTTAAAAGATATTGTAGCATCTTACCTACCAGAGTACAATACTCATAACCAAACGGGCCATGTCATTACCTCAAGTCTTTTTAAGGAGTGATCCTTCACTAGGCTTATTCCACGTCTTGCATCCATGTGGGTGAAATATATACTCTTATTTCTACGAGTTTGGTCCATGCACACAAATTTGTGTTTCGTAGATGTAAGCATAGGAGACACCAGGAACTACCGGTGGAAAACCAAATTTACAACATTGACAGGTTTATCCCTTATGCTATATCAAATTGGATATTTCACCCAAACTCATCCCTCCACTATCCTATGTGCTCTCCTACTATGACCATCCTATAAACCAAGCTCTCAATATTTCTTGGTGGAATGAACAATAGAATCATGTGATGCTCCGTTGGGGATAGAATGGCATCGAAGGTGGCTGGTGTACATTAGCCATGGTCTTAAGAAAAGAGGGCTAGCATGTTTAGTCGATGGTTCGGGAGGAGAAGTGCATACGTATTGGAACTTGTACACAAAGATGGTGATATGTCATTGCATTTGGTTAGCTGCTAGTATAGAAACAAGCATTAGAAGTGTCCCTTGGCGGCAGTTGTGACCCAAGAGATTTAAGAGGCATGTAATCCCTACACCGGAGGTGATTATTCTTGTTATAGAAAGTGTCTGAAGCAGTTAGAATTCTGAAACCTCCTACATGAAAACGTTGAGGCGGTTAGTAGAACAAAATCGTCTCTAGTTTCTCTCCAACGCAGACGGTTTTCTCTAAACCATTTCTACTTATTTTTTTTGAGAGAAAACCATTTCTAGTTAGTGAGTACCACGGGCCGCAGGCAATCCCCTTCTCATGTTATTCAGATACTCCTTTATCCCTCCTCATTTATGTCCCTTCCTCGGCCAACGACCAAATCTTATCACCGTCGCCGCAAAGTTCACCTTCCTGAGCACGCGAGACATTCACTATGTCTTCGCTACTGAACTACATCGACCAAGTCCTCCGACGAACTGAGCCGGCACCATGGCAGATTTACTTAGCCACAAAATTGACCCAAGACTCCATTGTGGTAGATTCTCCAGACCACATGATGTCTATGTTGGGGAACGTAGCAGAAATTCAAAATTTTCCTACGCGTCACCAAGATCTATCTATGGAGAAACCAGCTACGAGTAGAAGGAGAGTGCATCTACATACCCTTGTAGATCGCTAAGCGGAAGCGTTCAAGTGAACGGGGTTGATGGAGTCGTACTCGTCGTGATTCAGATCACCGATGATCCTAGTGCCGAACGGACGGCACCTCCGCGTTCAACACACGTACAGCTCGACGATGTCTCCCATGCCTTGATCCAGCAAGGAGAGAGGGAGAGGTTGAGGAAGACTCCATCCAGCAGCAGCACAACGGCGTGGTGGTGATGGAGGAGCGTGGCAATCCTGCAGGGCTTCGCCAAGCACCTACGGGAGAGGAGGAGGTGTCACGGGAGGGAGGGAGGCGCCAAGGGCTCAGGTGTGGATGCCCTCCCTCCCCTCCACTATATATAGGGGCAGGGGAGAGGGGGGAGGCGCAGCCTTGCCCCTTACTCCAAGAAAGGGGTGCGGCCAAGAGGGGGGGAGGAGTCCATCCTCCCCAAGGCACCTCGGAGGTGCCTTCCCCTTTGAGGACTCTTCCCTCTAGGGTTCCCTAGGCGCATGGGCCTCTTGGGGCTGGTGCCCTTGGCCCATGTAGGCCAAGACGCACCCCCTACAGCCCATGTGGCCCCCCGGGGCAGGTGGCCCCACCCGGTGGGCCCCCGGGACCCTTCCGGTGGTCTCGGTACAATACTGATGACCCCGAAACTTGTCCCGATGGCCGAAACAGGACTTCCTATATATAAATCTTTACCTCCGGACCATTCCGGAACTCCTCGTGACGTCCGAGATCTCATCCGGGACTCCGAACAACATTCGGTAACCACATACAAGCTTCCTTTATAACCCTAGCGTCATCGAACCTTAAGTGTGTAGACCCTACGGGTTCGGGAGACATGCAGACATGACCGAGACGTTCTTCGGTCAATAACCAACAGCGGGATCTGGATACCCATGTTGGCTCCCACATGTTCCACGATGATCTCATCGGATGAACCACGATGTCAAGGACTCAATCGATCCCGTATACAATTCCCTTTGTCTAGCGGTATTTTACTTGCCCGAGATTCGATCGTCGGTATACCGATACCTTGTTCAATCTCGTTACCGGCAAGTCACTTTACTCGTTCCGTAACACATCATCCCGTGATCAACTCCTTGGTCACATTGCGCATATGATGATGTCCTACCGAGTGGGCCCAGAGATACCTCTCCGTTTACACGGAGTGACAAATCCCAGTCTTGATCCGCATAAAACAATAGATACTTTCGGAGATACCTGTAGTGCACCTTTATAGTCACCCAGTTACGTTGTGACGTTTGATACACCCAAGGCACTCCTACGGTATCCAGGAGTTACACGATCTCATGGTCAAAAGGAAGAGATACTTGACATTGGCAAAGCTCTAGCAAACGAACTACACGATCTTTGTGCTAGTCTTAGGATTGGGTCTTGTCCATCACATCATTCTCCTAATGATGTGATCCCGTTATCAACGACATCCAATGTCCATAGCCAGGAAACCATGACTATCTGTTGATCACAACGAGCTAGTCAACTAGAGGCTCACTAGGGACATATTGTGGTATATGTATTCACACGTGTATTACGATTTCCGGATAATACAGTTATAGCATGAATAAAAGACAATTATCATGAACAAGGAAATATAATAATAATACTTTTATTATTGCCTCTAGGGCATATTTCCAACAGTCTCCCACTTGCACTAGAGTCAATAATCTAGTTCACATCGCCATGTGATTAACACTCACAGGTCACATCGCCATGTGACTAATACCCAAGAGTTTACTAGAGTCAGTAGTCTAGTTCACATCACTATGTGATTAACACTCAATGAGTTTTATGTTTGATCATGTTGCTTGTGAGAGAGGTTTTAGTCAACAGGTCTGAACCTTTCAGATCCGTGTGTGCTTTACAAATCTCTATGTCATCTCCTAGATGCAGCTACCACGCTCTATTTGGAGCTATTCCAAACAACTGTTTTACTTGGAGCTATTCTAAATTATTGCTCCATTATATGTATCCGGTCTCTCTACTCAGAGCTATCCGGATAGGTGTCAAGCTTGCATCGTCGTAACCTTTACGACGAACTCTTTTACCACCTCCATAATCGAGAAAATTCCTTAGTCCACTAGTTACTAAGGATAACTTTGACCGCTGTCCTGTGAGCCATTCTTGGATCACTCTTGTACCCCTTGACTGACTCATGGCAAGGCACACTTCAGGTGCGGTACACAGCATAGCATACTGAAGAGCCTACGTCTTAAGCATAGGGGACGACCTTCGTCCTTTCTCTCTATTCTGCCGTGGTCGAGCTTTAAGTCTTAACTTCGTACCTTACAACTCAGGCAAGAACTCCTTCTTTGACTGGTCCATCTTGAACACCTTCAAGATCATGTCAAGGTATGCGCTCATTTGAAAGTATTATTAAGCATTTTGATCTATCCTTATAGATCTTGATGCTCAATGTTCAAGTAGCTTAATCCAGGCTTTCCATTGAAAAACACCTTCCAAATAACCCTATATGCTTTCTAGAAATTCTACATCATCTCTGATCATCAATATGTCGACAACATATACTCATCAGAAATTTTATAGTGCTCCCACTCACTTCTTTGGAAATACAAGTTTCTTATAAACTTTGTATAAATCCAAAATCTTTGATCATCTCATCAAAGCGTACATTCCAACTCCGAGATGCTTACTCCAGTCCTTAAAAGGATCGCTGGAGCTAGCATACCTTTTAGCATCCTTAGGATCGACAAAACTTTTCTGATTGTATTGCATACAACCTTTCCTTACGAAAACTAGTAAGGAAACTTGTCTTGACATCCATCTGCCAGATTTCATAAATGCAGCTAATGCTAACATGATTCCGACGGACTTTAAGCATCGCTACGAGTGAGAAAATCGTAGTCAACTCCTTGAACTTGTCGGAAAACACTTCGCCACAAGTCGAGCTTCATAGATGGTGACATTACCATCCACGTCCGTCTTCTTCTTAAAAGATCCATTTATCTCAATGGATTGCCGATCATCGGGCAAGTCCATCAAAGTCCATGCTTTGTTCTGATATATGGATACTATCTCGGATTTCATGGCTTCTAACCATTTGTCGGAATTCGGGCCCACCATCGCTTCTCCATAGCTCGTAGGTTCATTGTTGTCTAGCAACATGACCTTCAAGACAGGATCACCTTACCACTCTGAAGTAGTACGTGTCCTTGTCGTCCTACGAGGTTTGGTAGTGACTTGATCCGAAGTTTCATGATCAATATCATAAGCTTCCACTTCAATTGGTGTAGGTGCCACAGGAACAACTTCCTGTGCCCTGCCACACACTAGTTGAAGAGACGGTTCAATAACCTCATCAAGTCTCCACCATCCTCCCACTCAACTCTTTCGAGAGAAACCTTTCCTCGAGAAAGGACCCGATTCAAGAAACAATCCATATTGCTTTCGGATCTGAATTAGGAGGTATACCCAACTATTCTGGGTGTCCTATGAAGATGCATTTTATCCGCTTTGGGTTCGAGCTTAATCCTGAAACTTTTTCACATAAGCGTCGCAGCCCCAAACCTTTAAGAAACGACAACTTAGGTTTCTCTAAACCATAATTCATACGGTGTCATCTCATCGGAATTACGTGGTGCCCTATTTAAAGTGAATGTGGTTGTCTCTAATGCCTAACCCATGAACGATAGTGGTAATTCGATAAGAGACATCATGGTACGCACCATATCCAATAGGGTGCAACTATGATGTTCGGACACACCATCACTCTATGGTGTTCCAGGCAGTATTAATTGTAAAACAATTTCCACAATGTCTTAGTTGTGTGCCAAAACTCGTAACTCAGATATTCATCTCTATGATCATATCATAGACATTTTATCCTCTTGTCACAATGATCTGCTACTTCACTCTGAAATTACTTGAACCATTCAATAATTCAGACTTGTGTTTCATCAAGTAAATATACTCAACATTTACTCGAATCATCTGTGAAGTAAGTACATAATGATATTCACTGCATGCCTCAGCACTCATTCGACTGCACACATCAAAATGTGTTACTTCCAACAAGTTGCTATCTTGTTCCATCTTACTGAAAATGAGGCTTTTCAGTCATCTTGCCCATGTGGTATGATTTGCATATCTCAAGTGATTCAAAATCAAGTGAGTCCGAACGATCCATTTGCATGGAGTTTCTTCATGCATATACACCAATAGACATGGTTCGCATGTCTCAAACTTTTCAAAACGAGTGAGTCCAAAGATCCATCAACATGGAGCTTCTTCATGCGTTTTATACCATTATGACTTACATGGCAGTGCCACAAGTAAGTGGTACTATCATTACTATCTTATATCTTTTGGCATGAAAATGTGTATCACTACGATCGAGATTCAATAAACCCTTTATTTAGGTGCAAGACCATCGAAGGTATTATTCAAATAAATAGAGTAACCATTATTCTCTTTAAATGAATAACCGTATTGCGATAGACATAATCCAATCATGTCTATGCTCAACGCAAACACCAAATCTCGATGGTAGAGGGAGCGTGCGATGCTTGATCATATCAACATTGGAAACACTTCCAACACATATCGTCAGCTCACCTTTAGCTAGTCTCCGTTTATGCCGTAGCTTTTATTTCGAGTTACTAACACTTAGCAACCGAACCGGTATCTTATACCCTGGTGCTACTAGGAGTACTAGTAAAGTACACATTAACATAATGTATATCCAATATACTTCTATTGACCTTGTCAGCCTTCTCATCTACCAAGTATCTAGGGTAATTCTGCTCTAGTGACTGTTCCCCTTATTACAGAAGCACTTAGTCTCGGGTTTGGGTTCAACCTTGGGTTTCTTCACTGGAGCAGCAGTTGATTTGCCGTTTCATGAAGTATCCCTTCTTCCCTTGCCCTTCTTGAAACTAGTGGTTTCACCAACCATCAACAATTGATGCTCCTTCTTGATTTCTACTTTCGCGGTGTCAAACATCGCGAATACCTCAAGGATCATCATATCTATCCCTGATATGTTATAGTTCATCACGAAGCTCTAGCAGCTTGGTGGCAATGACTTTGGGGAAACATCACTATCTCATCTGGAAGATTAACTCCCACTTGATTCAAGTGATTGTTGCACTCAGACAATCTGAGCACAAGCTCAACGATTGAGCTTTTCTCCCTTAGTTTGCAGGCTAAGAAAATCGCCAGAGGTCTCATACCTCTTGACATGGGCACGAGCCTGAAATCCCAATTTCAGCCCTCGAAACATCTCATATGTTCCGCGACGTTTCGAAAATGTCTTTGGTGCCTCTACTTAAACCATTTAACTGAACTATCACGTAGTTATCAAAACGTGTATGTTCGATGTTCGAAACATCCACAAACGACGTTTGGGGTTCAGCACACTGAGCAGTGCATTAAGGACATAAGCTTTCTACTGTTCGCATAATTGCTACTGTCAACTTTTAACTATATTTTCTCTAGGAACATATCTAGACAGTAGAACTATAGCGTGAGCTATGACATAATTTGCAAAAGGTCTTTTGACTATGTTCAGGATAATTAAGTTCATCTTATGAACTCCCACTCAGATAGACATCCCTCTAGTCATCTAAGTGATTACATGATCCGAGTCAACTAGGCCGTGTCCGATCATCACGTGAGACGGACTAGTTTACGTCGGTGAACATCTTCATGTTGATCATATCTACTATACGACTCATGCTCGACCTTTCGGTCTCCGTGT
This sequence comes from Triticum dicoccoides, assembly GCF_002162155.2. Classification (NCBI taxonomy): domain Eukaryota; kingdom Viridiplantae; phylum Streptophyta; class Magnoliopsida; order Poales; family Poaceae; genus Triticum; species Triticum dicoccoides. Next base: position 616,677,285 of record NC_041381.1, read on the forward strand.
TCCGAGGCCATGTCTGCACATGCTAGGCTCGTCAAGTTAACCCTAAGTGTTTTCGCTGTGTAAAACTGTCTTACACCCGTTGTATGTGAACGTAAGAATCCATCACACCCGATCATCACGTGGTGCTTAGAAGCGACGAACTGTAGCAACGGTGCACAGTTAGGGGAGAACACTTCTTGAAATTTTGTAAGGGATCATCTTATTTACTACCGTCGTCCTAAGTAGACAAGATGCATAAACATGATAAACATCACATGCAATCAAATAGTGACATGATATGGCCAATATCATATTGCTCCTTTTGATCTTCATCTTCGGGGCTCCATGATCATCATCGTCACCGGCATGACACCATGATCTCCATCATCATGATCGCCATCATCGTGTCTTCATGAAGTTGTCACGCCAACGACTACTTCTACTTCTATGGCTAACGCGTTTAGCAATAAAGTAAAGTAGTTTACATAGCGTTCTTTAATGACACGCAGGTCATACAAAAAATAAAGACAACTCCTATGGCTCCTGCCGGTTGTCATACTCATCGACATGCAAGTCGTGAATCCTATTACAAGAACATGATCAATCTCATACATCACATATCATTCATCACATCCTTTTGGCCATATCACATCACATAGCATACCCTGCAAAAACAAGTTAGACGTCCTCTAATTGTTGTTTGCATGTTTTACGTGGCTGCTATGGGTTTCTAGCAAGAACGTTTCTTACCTACGCAAAACCACAACGTGATATGCCAATTGCTATTTACCCTTCATAAGGACCCTTTTCATCGAATCCGTTCTGACTAAAGTGGGAGAGACTGGCACCCGCTAGCCACCTTATGCACCAAGTGCATGTCAATCGGTGGAACCTGTCTCACGTAAGAGTACGTGTAAGGTCGGTGCGGGCCGCTTCATCCCACAATACCATCGAAACAAGATTGGACTAGTAACGGTAAGCATATTGAACAACATCAACGCCCACAACTACTTTGTGTTCTACTCGTGCAAAGAATCTACGCAATAGACCTAGCTCATGATGCCACTGTTGGGGAACGTAGCAGAAATTCAAAATTTTCCTACGTGTCACCAAGATCTATCTATGGAGAGACCAGCAACGAGTAGAAAGAGAATGCATCTACATACCCTTGTAGATCGCTAAGCGGAAGCGTTCAAGTGAACGGGGTTGATGGAGTCGTACTCGTCGTGATTCAAATCACCGATGATCAAGTGCCGAACGCACGGCACCTCCGCGTTCAACACACGTACAGCCCGGTGACGTCTCCCACGCCTTGATCCAGCAAGGAGAGAGGGAGAGGTTGAGGAAGACTCCATCCAACAGCAGCACAACGGCGTGGTGGTGGTGGAGGAGCGTGGCAATCCAGCAGGGCTTCGCCAAGCACCATGGGAGAGGAGGAGTAGGAAGAGAGGTAGAGGGCTGCGCCAGAACTTCGTGTGTAGCTCCCATGCGCCTCCCCACTATATATAGGGGTGGAGGGGCTGGTTTCTTGCCCTCCAAGTCCATTGGGGCGTTGGGCAAGGTGGGAGGACAGAAATCTCATTATTTCCTTCCCCACCGATTGTTATCCCCCCTTTTTAGGGATCTTGATCTTATCCCTTCGGGATATGATCTTATTCCTTCTAAGGGGGGATCTTGGTGCGCCTTGACCAGGGGTGTGGGGCCTTGCCCCCACTACCCACGTCCATGTGGGTCCCCCCATGCAGGTGGGCCCCACTCCGGAACCTTCTAGAACCTTCCCGGTACAATACCGAAAAATCCCGAACATTTTCCGGTGGCCAAAATAGGACTTCCCATATATAAATCTTTACCTCCGGACCATTCCGGAACTCCTCGTGACGTCCGGGATCTCATCCGGGACTCCGAACAACATTCGGTAACCACATACAAACTTCCTTTATAACCCTAGCGTCATCGAACCTTAAGTGTGTAGACCCTACGGGTTCGGGAGACCTGTAGACATGACCGAGACGTTCTCCGGTCAATAACCAATAGCGGGATCTGGATACCCATGATGGCTCCCACATGCTCCACGATGATCTCATCGGATGAACCACGATGTCAAGGACTTAATCAATCCCGTATTCAATTCCCTTTGTCTATCGGTATGTTACTTGCCCGAGATTCGATCGTCGGTATCCAATACCTTGTTCAATCTCGTTACCGGCAAGTCACTTTACTCGTTCCGTAACACATCATCCCGTGATCAACTCCTTGGTCACATTGCGCATATGATGATGTCCTACCGAGTGGGCCCAGAGATACCTCTCCGTTTACAAGGAGTGACAAATCCCAGTCTCGATCCGCATAAAACAATAGATACTTTCGGAGATACCTGTAGTGCACCTTTATAGTCACCCAGTTACGTTGTGACGTTTGATACACCCAAAGCACTCCTACGGTATCCAGGAGTTACACGCTCTCATGGTCAAAGGAAGAGATACTTGACATTGGCAAAGCTCTAGCAAACGAACTACACGATCTTTGTGCTATGCTTAGGATTGGGTCTTGTCCATCACATCATTCTCCTAATGATGTGATCCCATTATCAACGACATCCAATGTCCATAGCCAGGAAACCATGACTATCTGTTGATCACAACGAGCTAGTCAACTAGAGGCTCACTAGGGACATATTGTGGTCTATGTATTCACACGTGTATTACGATTTCCGGATAATACAGTTATAGCATGAATAAAAGACAATTATCATGAACAAGGAAATATAATAATAATACTTTTATTATTGCCTCTAGGGAATATTTCCAACAGTCTATTATGCAACTTTTATTCTTGTAGACTCGGTTGGGCCTCCAAGCGCAGAGTTCTATAAGACAGCAACAACTTCCCTCAAGTGGGTGACCTAAGGTTTATCATTCCGTGGGAGATGTAGGATGGAGATGGTCTCTCTCAAACAACCCTGCAATCAAATACGAGAAATCTGTTGTGTCCCCAACACACCCAATACGGTTATCAATTGTATAGGTGCACTAGTTCAGCGAAAAGATGGTGATACAAGTGTAATACGGATGATAGAAATATATTTTTATAATCTGAATAAATAAAAACAGCAAGGTAGCAAGTAGCAAAAGCGAATAAAAATGGTGTTGCAATGCTTGGAAACAAAGGCCTAGGGTTCATACTTTCACTAGTGCAATCTCTCAACAGTGCTAACATAATTGAATCATCTAACAATCCCTCAACGTGCGAAAAAGAATCACTCCAACGTTTCTATCAGAGAAAGTAGGATGAAAATAGATTACCCCAATGTCACCACGGGAATCCGCAAGTTGATTACCAAAACATATATCAAGTGACTCAATAGAATACCCCATTGTCACGAGGGTATGCACATGCAGGACATACATCGGGTGATCTCAAATCCAATATTCAATCCAACATAACGAAACCTCAAAGAGCAAGACGCAATTCACCACAGCAAAGATAAAGAGGGAAGAAATTCCACTATATTAACAAAGCTCATGGTACATCAATATCGTGCCCTATCAAGATCACGAGAGAGAGAGAGAGAGAGAGAGAGAGAGAGAGATCAAACACATAGCTACTGGTACATACCCTCAGCCCCAGGGGTGAACTACTCCCGCCTGATCATGGAAGCAGTGGGGATGATGAAGATGGCTTCTGGTGATGACTTCCCCCTTCTGGCAGAAAGCCAGAGTTGAACTCCGGATGATATTGCTTCGGAACAGAGGCTTGTAGCGGCGAAAAACTCATCTAGGTTAACTTTCGGGGGTTTATGGATTTATAGGATTTTCAGCATTGGATTCACGTTAGGGGGGTTCCTGAGGGACCCACAAGCTCAGGTGGTTCCCTAGGGCAAGTGTCATCTAGGTTTTGGCCCCCCCGGACCTCGTCTGGCCCTTCTCCGAAGCCTCCTGGGTCTCTTCTTGTCCATAAAAAGTTACCGTAAATTTTTATTGCATTTGAACTTTGTTTGGTATGGCTCTTCTGCGAAACGAAGAAATAGCCAAAAACAAAAACTGGCACTGGGCACTAGGTTAATAGGTTAGTTCCCAAAAATCATATAAAATGTGCAACAAAACCATACAAAATCATTGTAAACATGGCATGAGTACTTCATAAATTATATATACGTTGGAGACGTATCACCACGCCATTGAACAAGGCCCCCTCAAACGGGCGCCACCATCACAAATCCGATGGGCTAAGCCATCGAACAAGGCAACTGGGATGGCACGAGGGGGTGGCAGTTGTCGGGAGGAGAATGTCAGTGCTTCTTAACTCCAATGAGGCTTCGACCCATAGAGTGCATCACCTCGGAGGAACCCTTACGTCAACATCGTCCAGGATCCAGCATGGTAAAATTCCAAGTGTTAGCACCCTCTCCTTTGATGGATTTTTGTAGGTTTAGCCGTTTTAAGATAGTATATTTTTAGGGTTAATTGTTGTATTTAGAATCAGAAATCAATGTTTAGGGTTTATAGTTTAGGCCTTAGAATTTAGAATGATATATCAAATTATTCTAATGGTGTTGTGCTAGCCTATAACTCTTCTTGAAACTTGTAACATTTATATATGTTAAAGGTGTGGCTAGCTTTTGTATCTATGTTCTAAAGAATAATTAAAATTCTTTAACTCATGCTACTAGAAAAGGTATATATTTTATGTTGAAAACTATGATTCATTATGTTATGGAAGGTATGTATCTTCTCCTCTCGTGTTACTAGATTATATATCTCACTTGATGTAATAAATTCAAGCATTAATTACACACTTTTGTCGAACATTTTTTATCCCACTCTTGTCTTAGACTTGTTCACCATGTCTGTACAGAGACCATGTCTAATGCAAGCATGGAGAGAACAAAGTTTTAAAGATAGTCCAGTAGATGGTGTTGACCTATCTACACATGTCTAATGAAACTATTCTAGGTCTAAATGAAATTTTTTTCTTGTAGGTGGTTTATTTCTATGACTCTTTACAAAATTACAACTTAGCAATTTTGCCCAACACCTTTTATGTTATCCAAACAACTTGATTTTTTTTTGTTGATTATACTTCTCTAGAATTAAAATCATATTACCATGTTGTAAGTACAAACATCAATAAGTTTTCCCTATTGTCAATAGGAATATTGGAGGGGAGTGTACCAGGTCTCGTCACCATTATAAAGTTTGGTGCATTACACAAGACGTGCTTTTCAGAAAGAGTGTTTTGTATAGTATCGCCGAAATGTCATGGCGATAATGACATTATGTTTTAGGTGCAGTCGACAAAAATGTCTGTAAAGAAGAGGAAGGGTCAAGAGGAGACACCAGCTACCCGAGACAACAAAATTCTTGTCTTTGGAATTCATAATTGCACCTTCCTTTTAAATACCGGTTATGTGTTGTTGTCTTTTGAACTTCGACATTGCCGACAATAGGTCTTGGGAGGTATAATTATTCTAAGCAAGCTTCATTTAGTTCACTCATACTCATGTGTTAATTCTAAATCATTAGTTTCTAATAAATTATTTATTTTGAAAAAATGCATTCCGGGGACACTAGAAAATAAGGTTAAGGTTATAGTTCCTCCAAGGTGCATCTCGTCTAGTGTGCATAATTTGAGCACATGCGAAAAATACTTAAAAAGAGATCTACTAGAGACAACATGAAGAGGCGGGATGAGTAGACTACTCAGGACGATGAAAATAGTATAAGCACATCACATTGACATGCAACTCTTCAGCTTGCGGCAGAAATTAGTCGGGGTTTGAACAAAGACAGGAAGGGAACTATCACTCTACAAGTCTACAAAATATAGTTGATTTCTATGCTCATATGTGACCATGTGTTCCTTGAATTTTGTTAACACTTAATTTTCCTATCCTACACTAAAATATGTTTAGGAATAAAAAGCATATCAAAGTACAAGATAGGTTGAGGGATCTTGATTTCATCGAATTCAGCTCTAGGATGAAGCTTCAGAGAGAAGAAGAATAGAGACCCCAGAGAGAAGACCATCGATGATGTTCTGGAGGATGAAGACAATGAGTTCATTATTGGGATTGTTCTCGATGATAATGTCTGCAAACATTTTGGTAATGAAGCTCAAGCTCAACAGGAGACATCAACATCACAAGTGCACACAAGAAGAAGGAAGATGTTTGCACCATCTAGGAATAAGAGGAAAAGAGCATGCACTCTATTCTTAATAGCATCGAAGAAGACCCCATGCTTTCTACTTCTTCCAATTCTTTGTATTCGGAATCAGAAGATAATCAAGCTATTCCAAGATGAGTCTCACTTGGCCTCTGCCGATTTAGACTGATTCAATGTTTGCATTGCACTGTGCAACTATAAGGCTATTTGTTTGTAGTTTGTCATCCTATTGTTTTAGTGTGCAGGTGTGCCTTTAGTCCCACCAGTTGCTAGACTGTCGAAGTTATGTACCTTTTGTTATCTAAGTCATTTACTAGACTGGACAATCTCCAATTATGTACTTTCCAAGTTTGCGTCTTGTTGGGTGCAAGTTTGCACTTAATTTGCTATGGCTGGGTGTTATGTTAGCTGGATGTTATGTGCTAGGGCATCCTATAGTTATGTGAAAGTTATGCACTAACTGTTGCTTTGGTTGGGTGCTTATTGGTTGACATACATGCATCAAAAACTATGTTCCGTGCAAGTGATATAAAATAACATGTGGTTGTTGTGCTAGTTGCTAGTAGCTATATGTGATTGAAATATTTATCTATGACATATACATGTGACAATCATATATGATATCTGACTGTATCATTATTATTTTTCATGATTTAGCGTTAGATGGGGGCATAGTCTGCTACACTAGCTTTTTAGGGCATGGCCAATGCTACATGTTTGGACCTCCGTCTCAGCTATCACATCGGCTCAATCAGTACATCTAAAATAAAAGATGTTGTCTACATAGGCTAAGAGGATCTTGTGGAGGAGCTCAGTTCCTCACTGACAAAAGTGTTTAAATGGTAGTGGCTGAGGCACTGCATGCTAGTATGTTTATTTTATTTTTTTGCTTGGGAGAGATCATGAAGAAAAAGGAAAGAACTAGTGACGAGAGACTAAGAAAGGGCCACTTCTACTATTGAGCAATGGTTTGTCTTGATAGCAGCTTCAAAACAAATGTCTCTATGGAATGCACGGGGCAAGGTGCTGCCTCCACAGGTCATGCCCGAGAATCTCCAATAGCAGCCTTAGTTTTGGGAAAACAGGAAAGCACGAAAATATTAATTTTTTGGCACAACAAGGCGCCGTTTCCAACAGCTGCCCTAAAATAGGGCACCAAATAGGGCATAACTGCTCCAATTGCTGCCCTAAGATAGGGCACCACACCACAAATTTGTTCTCCACAATTGCATATGTATTAAACAAAATATGAACTTCAAAGAGAATTTATCTTTGCAAGATCACCGCACACATAATCAAAAACATATTGAATTGAACTACAAATCCGTCCATCAATTTTTTTTGCCCTTCTTCTCTTTTAATACACATGTAAATAAAACATGCCATTCATAATTAGGTTGAAACAAGGTATTTGTGACATGCAAGTGGCGGAGGTAGGGGGTGGCCAGGGTGGGCCATGGCCCACCCTGAGATCTGAAAACAGCATTTATACCATAGGAGAAAAGCTAAAAAAATAAAAGAAAAAAATAAGTGTATATGTACAGTACACTGCTGGCCCACCCTGGCCCAATGGGCTATATTCGACAAAATAGAACCAAATTACATTAAGTAACTAAATCAAACAACAAGAAGGAAATTCTTATCCAACAGATGATGAAATTGGATATTGAAAATTATGTGCAACAGATGATGACTTCAGACTTATTGATGTATCACCTTGTATATGGTCTTTGTGAATAATTAATAATATAGCTGCATGCATCATCCTAGATGCAGAGGCCGGAGGTACATCCTTCTTTTCTAAAAAAAAGTGCAACTTGATCAACTTTAAAATTACTACTTTGTACATTCGCTAGCCTGAATGTGCCAAAACCCTGTACACTAGCTAGCCTAAACTCTGAAGGTGCATACGTTTAGTACTGAACTGAAAATGCATAGAAGGCAGCGAAGGTGCATGTCCAGAAGGGAACCGGAGGCCATCTACGTACTGAACTGAAAATGCATGGAAGGCGTCGGAGGTGCATGTCCGGTTAGAGCCGCGAGATTTTGATGCAGCTGCCAAAGTGCCGTATATTTGCAGCACTTACAGCTTTATTTTACGGTTTGGCTGTTGTTGAAGGGTGTTTTTTTGTCCCCTCGTGTTCTAGGCCCGCTCCAAAAATTAAGAGCATCTTCAATAGCCGCGCTATGCGCCGCGCGCAAAAAACCTGTTTGCCGCGCGTCCTTCGACTGGTTTAGCGCGGCCGCGAGCGCTGGATCCAGCAACCGCGCTATAATGCAGCGCGCGCACGCCGCTCCAGCAGCGCGCAGAAATACAGCGCGCGCGACTCGCCCGGCGCGCGTGACTTGGGTTTCGAAACAATTATCAAAATGCAATGAACATGTGTAATTTGTCCACAAACATCTTCCAACCAAGTCATGCCCACAAGTTCGTCCAACCAAGTTCAAAATGCAAAGTAAAAGTTCAAGACATTCCACCCATGGCCGGAGGTGCACCCATGCCTCCCATAAGAGTAGCGAAATTCATGCCTCCCATGGCGGCCATAGTGTCAGAGGGTGCTCCGAAGCCACCCATGCCTCCCATGGCGGCCGGAGGTGCGCCCATGCCTCCCATGGCGCCCAAGCCACCCATGCCTCCCATGGCGTCGAAGCCACCAATGCCTCCCATGGCGGCCGGAGGTGCACCCATGCCTCCCATGGCGCCGAAGCCACCCATGGCTCCCATGGCGCCGCCAAGGCCACCGCCACCCATTGTGCGGATCATGGCTCTTTTTTGGATCAAGACTTCTTCACGAGCAAGGTTGACATATTCCTTTTGCGCACCATTGAACGAAGATGTGTCCAAGAAGAACAAATGCTTTTCCCATTCCAACAACCTAGATCGCTCCTCCATGCCCACCTTCCTCTCCTCCAATGCCACTTTCCTCTCCTCGGCGGCCACCCTCCTCTCCTCGGCCGCCAACCTCCTCTCCTCGGCCGCGGCATCTTGATTCCTTGCCATTTTCCTCACCTCGTTGGCTTATTTTCTTGCCTTCACAATAGCTTCCATAGCATTTTTGAGCTCATCATCTCCTTTCCTCTTCTTCTTTTCGGTTTTGTCTTTCTTGCACCCATCCGGTCGTTTTGGCTTCGAGTATGAAACCGAGTTGGGTGTGGGGCTTCTCTTGTCGTCATCACTTGATGCATCATCCTCCTCCTCATCATCATCCACCTTGCGTTTGTTGCTCAAATGCAAATCATCCAAACCATCACGATTCTTCCATTTCTCATCATTCTTTAAATACACTTCATAGCAATGAGACAAGGTAAAGAACCTTCCTTTCTTGATCTTCCACTTCTTGGTTTTCCTCGTCTCTTCTTTGAACAAGTTTTGTGCAATGTTGTACTACAAGAAAAACAAAACAAGTTAGCACTTCGGACAACAAAAACAAGTATGAGATGAACATATATGAGATGCCACTTACTCTATCATCCTCATTTGTGCCACTTGGGTTAATCTTGTCAACTGACTTTTGTGCGGCCACCCACTTTTGACAATCCGAGTTGATTGTGGACCATCGGGACCAAAGTGATCTCTCCGAGCGGTCAATTCCACTCATGTTGTGAGCATCAAAGTATTCTTTCATTCGCCCCCAATACGCATCTCTACTTTGATCACCTCCAATGGATGGATCCCTTGACACTTGCAAATAAGTATTGCATAGTAACTTGTCATCGTTGGTGCTGTAATTGCCCGCTCTTCCTTTCGGCGCGTCGACAATGCCCTCACCCTCCTCGTCCACCTCAAATTCATGGTCTTCCAAATGGATGTCATTGGTTTGAGACCAATGCGAATTGTTGGACCCAACACCCATAGTTGACATGTATGCATCATCATTGAGACTACAAAATTTTTTAAACAATGCAAATAAGATATCTATATGTGATGATGCATTGAAAAACAAAAAGAAAATAAAAGTTAGAATATTTTTCACCTTGGGGGCATTTCGTCGAACACATGGTGCGCGTCGGCGGACGGCTCAACGAGTGAGCTCGCCGGCACTTCGGTAGCCGCCGCGGCCGTCGAACGCCCTGCAAGCTTCTTTCCCCTCGCCTTCGTGCCGCCGGAGCCGTCCGCCGCCTTGTTTTTCTTCGCCGAAGTTTTGCCCTTCTTCGGCCGCGCCGCATTGGGGAGCTTCAACGGTGCGGCGGCGGCACGGGACGGCGCCGGCGCGACGCCACCCGTCGCCGTGGTCATCCGCGGTGGCAAGAAGAGGCTGCGCGCGAGGCCGGCGCTCGGCGGAGCTCCGGCGGTGGCGACGCCAACGCTACCCGCGCT
>NC_041381.1:616688320-616734548 GCF_002162155.2 Triticum dicoccoides
GGGTCGCGGCTGTACAGCGGGGAGAGCGGGGCGCCGGTGTGCGCGTCCATGGGTGGCGCCGGCGCCGGCGCGCGCGGGGCGTAGGAGGAGGAAAGGAGGAAAGGAGAGAGTGCGGCGCGAGCGGTCGAGTGTGCCGCGCGCTGTACCAGGCGCCCGAAATACGCCGCGCGGGATGGCGTTTCCGACAGCGCGCCCAACTCGGTTTACCGCGCGCGTCGTTATTGCGCGCACGCTAAAACCGACGAATTTACGGCGCGGCGCTAGTTTAACGTGGCTGTTGGAGATGCTCTAAGGATCTATTGGGGATGCTCGTAGCTGACGGCCAAGCCACCGCTAAATGACATATTAAAACTTTGGTGGCAAGCACAAAGCCATAGTGAGTACTACAATGCTACAGGGAGATCAGATCAGCAACTGAAAACTGATGCAAAATGCAGCGCATGACCAGCTCAATCGGCTCCACGCAACAGAGGACACAGGCAGAGTGCATTGAAGACAGTATGATTAGCACTCCAGTAGTCCCCGGCGCTTTCGTTGACCGCTATGGCCCAGCCTAACAAGCCACGAGACAAAACCCTATGCGCGCCACTGTGCCGCGCCACGCCACCACAACTCGACGAATTCTTGCACAAATCGACGTTACTACAAAGCAGCAGAATTACATACAGGGAGCGAGCGACTAATCAGTCCGATTACTACATCATCAGCCATGCGATGCGACGAGTCTCAGAGCAAGAGGCAGCAGCACAGCAGCGCGGAGGCCGACGGCCAGAGGGCGCCGCCCCTCGCGATCGCTCCGCCGGGGGAAGCGCCGGAGCCGCCGTCGCCGCCGCAGACGTCCACGCCGACCTCCTTCATGGCGGCCCGGTCATCCACGCACAGCCCCGGGTTGCCGCTCAGGTCGAGGTTCCGGCCGAGCCGCCGGAGGAACGCGCCGTCGAACGGCACGGCGCCGTCCAGCCCGTTCTTGCTCAGGTTCAGGTGGTACATGCGCTTCAGCCGGCTCAGCCCCGCCGGGATCCTGCCCGTCAGGTTGTTGTTCTGCAGCGACAGCGTCGTCAGGCTCGTCAGCCGCCCGAACGTCTCCGGAATAGACCCCGAGTAGCCGGAGTTGGCCAGCCTCAGCTCCTGCAGCCGCGCGATGCCGCCCAGCTCGGGCGGCAGCGGCACGCCCATCGGGTTGTTCTCCATGATCAGGTACTGCAGGTCCCGGAGGCCGGCGAGGCCCGCGGGCAGGCGGCCGCTCAAGCCGTTGTTGCTCAGCGCCAGGAAGGTGAGGGATCTGAGGCCGGAGAAGGTGGCCGGGACGCCGCCGGTGAGGTTGTTGGAGCTCAGGTCCAGCTTCTGCAGCTGCGCCAGCCGGCCGAGCTTGCTCGGGATGGGGCCCGAGAAGGAGTTGTAGCTGAGGTCGAGGCCCTGGAGGCTCCGGAGGTCGCCGATCCGCGCCGGGATGGGGCCCGTGAGCGAGTTGTAGCTGAGGTCGAGGTGGACGAGGCCGGTGAGCTCGCCGATGCCCCGCGGGACCTCGCCGCGGATGAGCGGGTTCTGAGAGACGGTGAGCACCTGTAGCGACCGCAGGCTGGCGAGCTGCGGCGGCAGCGTGCCGGACAGCGAGGGGTTGGAGCGGATGCTGAGCTGCTGCAGGCGTGACGCGGAGAGGTTGGCGGCGGGCGGGAGGGCGAGCGCGGCGGTTTTGGCGGGGTTCTTGAAGCAGTCGACGAGGAAGAGCGACTGGAGGTGGGGCAGCGCGGAGAAGGCGTGGGTCGGGAACGCGGCGACCTCCCTGCAGGCCGGGTTGGGCGGCACGCCGAAGTCGAGCCGGGTGACGCGCATCAGCCGCTTGTCGGCGGCGTCGGGCTTGCACTCGAGCCCCGGCCAGGGCGCGGCGCAGGGGTCGGTGCCCGAGGAGGAGCGCCAGTCGCGGTCGGAGGAGACGGCCTCCATGACCCGCAGCAGCGCCTCCCGCTCGGCCGGGTCCATGGCGGCGCCGGCCACGGCGAGGAGGGAGCAGAGGAGGAGCGCGACGGCGGTAGCCGGCATGGTGCCGCGCGTGTGGGTGCTGGCTGGCTGGGTGGCTGCGTCTGCGGCCCGGGCCGGGGGATGTCGCTTTTTGACGTCGTCTCGTCCGTCCATGGTGGCGTCGGTTTGTATATTGATTGAGCTATGGGAGTGAGTGAGGGCGGTGGGGGCATCTGACTGACTGACTGACTGACCCGAGGTGACGGGACTGGGGCCTGGCCTGGCTGCCGCTGCCCGTGCAGTGCAGGCTACAGAAACAGCCAGGAGAAGAACGGCGTTCGTGCGTGCGTGCGCGTGCGTGCGGGCTTTGCCGGGGAAATCCACTGTTACCACCACCAACCTTTCGCTCGATTTGATTCGATCGGGACCTCGCCGGCCGGCCGGCACCGGATGTGATCGATCGGATGAAAGAAACCATGGAAAACTCCAAGAAATGGCCCCCCGCCTTTCCCCGATTCACACGCACGGAAATCGGACTGCTCCCCGTAATATTCACAATGGCCGTGATGGTCCGTCTTTCCCTTGGTGTGCCGAGCACGGCCGGCCCGCAGTGCTTAGAGCACCTCTAACTGGACTACTGGAGCAATGCTACACCTACGGGAAGCTACCAAAACTTTTACGTAATTAGGAGTGGGTGGTTAATTAGACGAGTAAGAATAGGACAAGTCAGCACGTAAGCTCGGTATGTAAAATTCTGTACGTAAGTCTAGCATTTTTGCCTCTAACTGACCCCTCCATCCCACAATGTAAGGTGTTTTTTTTTTTGACAAAAACGTCGTACGTTATAGGACGGAGGGAGTATTTTTCTCCTTTAAACGACACATAAGTGAACTCCTAAAATCGGTTGGAAGAGGATATCATCCCGACTCGTGAATATACTTAGCGGGCCAACCGCGGAGTAAAGGTTTTGGCTTCTCAGCGTCTCGTCGGCGCCGGCAACGGCGGCTACTCAGCACCTCTAGGGACACCACAATACCTTCGCCGCTCTTGTCGCTCTCCTGCCCCAATCCGACATGGTCGTTGGCCGCAGCTGTCACCGTAATCGAGCTCCATCATGCCGCGGTCAAATCGATACCGTCGGCGGAAGGACGAACCTCGTCTACTTCCTCCGAGGCTCTCCGTGCACAGCCGACCATCTCGAAGTGTTGCCTACCACTAGTAATTGTTCAACGTTGCCGGCCAGCCGTGGCACCTTCCACCACCCTTGAAGTGTTTGACCGTTTGCCTAGGTAAGTTGTTTTAGCCTTTTCATCTCCTTTTTTTCTTCTCAATGGAATTGAACCAAGTCATTTCTAGTCAAGATAAAAATGTTGAGAGAGATGATATTCAAGGGCTCTTCGTCGTCGGAGGAGGAAGGAAACGATGACGACTTCAAAATGGCCATTGGCATGATCTTTAATGTGGATTTTCGGCGGACAAGAAGAGAATCATAATTCGGTCATATACACATCAACCGAGATAGAGCAGAAGGCCATGCCAAGATTGTAAGAGATTATTTCGACATCAATCCAATCTATCAGGAAAAATATTTTCGCCGGCGATTTCGGGTGCATACAAGTCTCTTTCTCACCATTGCAAAAGCCCTGGAAGAAGCATGCTGATTTGTTCAAACTCAGGAGGTGTGCATCGGAGAGATAAGTGTGAGCCCTTTGATAAAGTGTATCACGACTGTTTGAGTGCTAGCATATGGGTGTTCGGCCGACGCAGTTGGCGATCATGTATTCGTTAGAGAAGATACAATCTTGATGGCCGTTCAAAGGTACCCAAAGTCGTGATTGAGATCTTTGGGCCAGAGTACCTGATGGCACCATATGATGAAGATACCAGGCTTTAAGTCCGGAACGAGGATGGCCTAGGATGCCTGGACCAATTGACTGCATACACTGGACATGGAAGAATTTCCTACAGGATGAAAAGGTCAGTCAATGGCCCCTGCAACAATCCAACTATCATTTCTTGAGGCTGTTGCATCGTACAGTGGCGGAGCTACAGACACAGATCAAGAAAAGCCTCTGAAATTTCGTTCTCAAATACAAAGTTTGCTCTACTATTCACTGAGTTTTCGGTGGGCTGGGCGGGCCATAGCCTGGTTTGGCCCAGCCATAGCTATGCCACTACTCTCACAATGACATGAATGTGTTGTCGAGATCACCATTGTTCGCTAGGCTTGTTGGAGATGCTCCTCTTGCAACTATGTTGTCAATGATCATGAGTATACGAATGGTTACTACCTTGCAAATGGCATCTATTCTCCATGGACCATATTTGTCAAGACAATCACACGTCCTAAAGGTAACAAGAGATTTCCCTTTGCAATGCTTCAAGAGTCGACAAGTAAGGATGTGAAGAGAGCTTTTCGGTGTGCTTCAGAAGTGCTTTGGCATCAGTCGTGACCATGTCATGTATTGGAACCCAAAGGTCCTATGGAAAATCATGATATGTTGCGGAGATTCACAGGTTGTACTATCTCGCATAACATGGTCATTGAAAATGAGAGAGTGAAAGGATCGAGAAGAGGGGTCTAGAGGGGGTGAATAGACACTCAACACACAAAGTTGGCATTTTTTAAGTTTCTCAAGTTTGGGTGGAGTTTAAGCAAAAGTTTAAACATTCACAATACATATCAAGCAAGCATGCAAGAGTATATGAGCAGCGGAAAGTAAAGCATGCAACTTGCAATAAAGTAAGGGGATGGGATTGGAGTGTGCAAACGCAATTGGAGACACGGATGTTTTTGTCGTGGTTCCGATAGGTGGTGCTATCGTACATCCATGTTGATGGAGACTTCAATCCACGGAGGGTAACGGCTGCGCGAGTCCACGGAGGGCTCCCCCCACGAAGGATCCACGAAGAAGCAACCTTGTCTATCCCATCATGGCCATCGCCCACGAAGGACTTGCCTCACTAGGGTAGATCTTCATGAAGTAGGCGATCTCCTTACCCTTACAAACTCCTTGGTTCAACTCCACAATCTTGTCGGAGGCTCCCAAGTGACACCTAAACAATCTAGGCGACACCACTCTCCAAAAGGTAATAGATGGTGTGTTGATGATGAACTCCTTGCTCTTGTGCTTCAAATGATAGTCTCCCCAACACTCAACTCACTCTCGTAGGATTGGATTTGGTGGAAAGCTGATTTGAGTGGAAAGCAACTTGGGAAAGGCTAGAGATCAAGATTCATATGGTAGGAATGGAATATCTTGGTCTCAACACATGAGTAGGTGGCTCTCTCTCAGAAAATGGATAGTAGAAGTGTAGGCATAATCTGATGGCTTCCCTTACGAATGAGGAGAGGGTGGAGGGGTATATATAGCCTCCACACAAAATCTAACCGTTACACACAACATACCAAACTCGGTGGGACCGAATCATAAAACTCGGTCGGACCGATTCAGTACATATGTGACCGTTAGACATTTTCGGTGGGACCGACATGTCATCTCGGTGGGACCGATATCATTATGGTTAGGGCATAACGTAATCTCGGTTGAACCGATTACACAAACTCGGTTGGACCGACTTTGGTAATAAGCTAACCACAGAGTTGGTCAGGCAAACTCGGTGGGACCGATTTGCTAATCTCGGTGGGACCGAAGCGTTATGAAAAGGAAATAGAGAGTTTGCATTGCAGACTCGGTGGGACCGATCGCTTATCTCGGTTAGACCAAAATGTTACGAAGGGAAACCGAGAGTTTGCAACCCCATCTCGGTGAGACCGAGATCCCTATCGGTGGACCGAAAAGACTAGGGTTTCTGGCAGTGGCCATGTCAAATGAGCTCGGTGGCACCGGATGAATCAAATCGGTGGGACCGAATTTGACTTTTGGTTTTGGACATATGTGGATATGAGAAAGTGGTTGAGGGCTTTGGAGCATATCACTAAGCATTTTGAGCAAGCAAGCCATTAAGCAACACCTCATCCCCTTTTAATAGTATTGGCTTTCCTATAGACTCAATGTGATCTTGGATCACTAAAATGGAAAAGGTAGAGTCCTCAGCTTTGAGCTTGAGCCAATCCTTTGTCCTTAGCATCTAGAAGGGGTTCCACATCTTCTTGTCCATGCCACTCCACTATTGAACTTATCTGAAATATACTGGATGAAAGTATTAGTCCAACAAGAGATATGTTGACATTAATTACCAAAATCACTCAGGGAGCACTTGTGCTTTCAATCTCCCCAGTTTTGGTAATTGATGACAACATACATCAAAGCTTTAGATAGAGATATAGAGAAAAGCAAGTAAAGCTGTGGAAGGACATGTAACATGCATAGGCTCCCCCTACATGTATGCAATCATGTAAATATGGAACATAAGATCATGTGAGTGCATAATCATGGCAGAGCAAGCAATGAGTTACATGTGTCTTGGCTATATGCATCAGAGCAAATGATGTGAACATGGGAAATGTACCTTCATGCACATGAGTCCTTCTTGCAAACAATATGTACATCAGCAAGAGATCTTCATGCACATGAGTCTGATGCATATACTTACCTTGTGGTCTTGAACTAGCTTTGGAAGAGATGAACCTAAGTAAACAAGGTTAGACAACACAGAAACATCTACTAAGCAGAGCAGGAGCAGTAAACCACAAGAATACCAAGATTTGGGATGACATGTGTAGAGTGAGTACTAGGTACTCTATTTGAGTGTAGACATGTCCCCAAGGGTAAAGATATGCAATGAATTTGAAGATTTTCTTCCCTTAGATATCTTGCTCCCCCTGAATCTTATAATGGATATTGGGAGAATATAGGGAAACGATAATCAGAGCAAAACACACATAAAACACAATATGAACATGTCTTTCCCCTCTAAAGACATGTAACTTCTCTCCTCTTTGAATATCAAGCAACTGGGGTCTTTCTTTTGAAAGAATGTTTCTCTCTCCCTGTTACTCTCTTTCTCTCTCCCTGTTGGAGTAATTAGCTTTGATGTGAACTCTCTCTCTCCCTTTGACATAAATTTCCAAGAAGGGTCTTCTGGAGTGTGAGTCAAAATAGGTTTTAGTCCTTGAGTCACAAAGCAAAGCAGCACATAAAGTATGATGCTGATAGAGGATAAGAATCATCGAGTGGAGCTGAAACAGAAGGTGCAGAATGCAAGTGGCGAAGTGAATTCACAGCATTGAAATCGGCTACACCGAGTTTATTTCTTCGGTGGCACCGAAAAATTTCGTTTTGACCGAAAGAAGCAAACCGGTTTGTCCGAGTTCATCACAAAGAGAGCACTAGTCACCTCAGCTCACTAAGCAAGTAAGATTTCACAAGGATTTGCAATGAATTAGAACTGAAGAATTTGCAAGGAATTAAATGCAGAGAAGTGCAGAACAGAAACAACAAAAATGAGAAATCTAGATGAAGTTATTTTGAAAGGGAACAAATATGCATGAGACAAAATGCAATAACAAGAGGAAACACTGGAGAACTTCGTCTAGAATAGGTCGGCGATGAAGTCACCTATGTTAGAGTATATTGACCTAGGAGTCAAGTGACGACACTTGATCATAGGTCATACTCATCGTTTAAGCTCAAAATAGGGTTGCCATTTTTTATTTAAGCATCTTAGTGTATTCACATCTTTTTGAGTTGCTTTAACCCATGTCTTGGGGTAAAGCTTCTTTAAGATGGAGTAACATACCTTGGGTGGTGGTGTTGAACTTGATCATGTAGTTGAACGTGTGTGGGATGCTCAATGTTGTTGTAGTTCACTTGGAGCACCACTTGTAATTGAAGTTCATCTACCTACATGAGTTAGCATTGCAAGGAAGAGCACTTGTGTATCCAAAATGACAATCATTAAATTTGATATAGAAATTTGTCAGAGGATATGTTTTGAAGGGTTTCATGCTTCCTTGTCTTCAACCACCGTAAAGTAGAGACTTGGAGATGTAGAGATTTCTCAAGATGTGAGTGAGTTGCAATCTCATAGATTGAGATCCATCCAAGTACATGTATCCGTATTAAAGTTCCTACTCCAAGTTTGAAGCATCAATGATGTTAAATTCACCTCTTAACCTGCAAAACACTTTATCGTTAAGTGGTTTAGTGACAATATCGGCCAATTGCTTGTCGGTGCGAACATGCTTAAGGTTAATGTCACCCTTAGCAACATGATCTCGAATGAAATGATGGCGAACATCAATGTGCTTAGTTCGAGAATGTTGCACGGGATTGTGAGCAATCCTAATAGCACTTTCATTGTCACAAAGCAAAGGAACATGTTTCACATATATTCCATAATCTTTAAGAGTTTGGGTCATCCAAAGTAGTTGAGCACAACATGATCCAGCGGCAATGTATTCCGCTTCGGCGATGGATAAGGATACCGAGTTTTGTTTCTT
Organism: Triticum dicoccoides; assembly: GCF_002162155.2. Taxonomy (NCBI): domain Eukaryota; kingdom Viridiplantae; phylum Streptophyta; class Magnoliopsida; order Poales; family Poaceae; genus Triticum; species Triticum dicoccoides. The sequence goes on from NC_041381.1 coordinate 616,696,686, forward strand.
GGAGGACCAACATACAGGAGATCTACCAATAAATTGACAAGTACCCAAAGTGGACTTTCTATCAACCTTGTCACTGGCATAGCCCGATTCGGAGTAGCCAACAAGATTAAATGAGGCCCTCTTCGGATACCAAATGCCAAAGTTTGTTGTATGAATTAAGTATCTCACTATCCTTTTCACGACCTTAAGATGACACTCTTTAGGGTCCGCTTGATATCGTGCACACATGCACACACTTAGCATGATATTGAGAGGCACATAGATATAGTAATTAACCAATCATAGAGCGATAAACCTTTTGATCAACGGGTTCACCATCCTTTGTCAAGTCAAGATGTCCACTAGTAGGCATGGGTGTACTCATACCTTTGCATTCTTGCATATTGAACTTCTTGAACAAGTATTTGGTGTACTTCATTTGAGAGACAAAGGTACCTTCCTTAGTTTGCTTGATTTGCAAACCAAGAAAGAACTTGAGCTCGCTCATCATAGACATCTCAAACTTCTCCGACATAAGCTTCCCAAACTTCTCACTAAAATGAGGGTTAGTTGATCCAAATATAATATCATGAACATAAATTTGGCACACAAATAATTCTCCATTAACCCTTTTAGTGAAAAGAGTAGAATCAATTTTTCCAATCTCAAAGCCCTTTTCAATAAGAAACTTGGTCAAGCATTTATACCACGCTCTAGGAGCTTGTTTAAGACCATAAAGAGCTTTGTGAAGCTTGTAAACATGATTTGGTTTCTTAGGATTAACAAAGCGGGGAGGTTGTTTAACATAAACTTCCTCCTCAATTTCACCATTTAGAAAAGCACTTTTAATGTCCATTTGGTACAAAGTGATATCATGGTGATTAGCATAGGCAAGCAATATGTGAATGGACTCAAGTCTAGCAACGGGGGCATATGTCTCACCATAGCACATACCTTCAACTTGAGTGTAGCCTTGGGCGACGAGACGTGCTTGGTTGCGAACCACTTGTCTATCTTCATCTTGCTTGTTGCGAAACACCCATTTGGTACCTATGATGTTGTGGTTGTTGTCAGGCTTCTCGACCAATGTCCACACTTGGTTTCTCTCAAAGTTGTGTAGTTCTTTGTGCATGGCGTTTATCCAATCCGGATCTTCCAATGCTTCTTCAACCTTCATAGGTTCAATGCTATAGATGAATGAATAATGTTCACAAAAGTTAGCCAAACGAGAATTAGAGCGAGTGATTCTCCTGGTTTGGATATCATTGTAGATTTGCTCGACGGGATGGTCTCTAGCAATTCTTGCTCGAACTCGTGAGAGCTTTTGCTTTGATTGAGGTGGAACATCATCTTCATCATCTCATTCTTCTTCTTGGCCTTCATTGTTGTTGACGTTGTCGTTCTCTCGTCGTGGTGGAGAAGGGGGTTGATGTGGTTCATCTTGGTGTACTTCCTAGTTTTCTTCGTCTTGGTGTGTCCCACTTGTGGATGCTTCCATGTCAACTCTTGGTTCACCTTGTCGCGAGGTAGAAGTTTCCACTTGGAGGGATGAGGTACTCTCCTTCACCTCCGTTGGATGAACCTTGCCAATAGACAAGTCTTGGATTGCTTCCGAAGGATCTTTATCTCCTACATCAATTGGCAATTGCTCTACTTGCGAGCCATTAGATTCATCAAACTTCACATCTACCGTCTCTTCAACCTTTCGGGTGAAATTATTGTAGACACTGTAAGTGTGAGAGTTTGAGCCATAACCCAGTAGGAATCCCTCATAAGTTTTAGGAGAAAATTTAGAACGACGATGCTTATCAAGAATGTAACACTTTGAGCCGAATACTCGAAAGTATCCAACTTGGGGTTTTTTACTGGTGAGGAGATCGTATGCCGTCTTGCCAAGTAGCTTGTGAAGATACAAGCGATTTGTCGCATGACAAGCTGTCTCAACCGCTTCCGCCAAAAAGTGCTTTGGCGTGTACTCATCAAGCATCGTTCTTGCCATTTCGATGAGCATTTGGTTCTTCCTATCAACAACTCCATTTTGTTGAGGTGTGTATGTAGCCAAGAACTCATGTGAAATCCCTTCTTCGTCAAGAAAGGTGTCCACATTCGCGTTCTTGAACTCCGTTCCATTGTCGCTGCGAACCTTCTTGATCTTCACTTCAAATTGATTTTGAGCCTTCCTAGCGAAGTTTTTGAAGATCTTTTGGACCTGCGATTTATCATCAAGAAAGAACACCCACGTAAATCTTGAAAAATCATCAACTATAACTACACCAAATGAGTTTCCATAGAGACTTTTGTAAGCGTTGGGACCGAAAATATCCATGTGAAGTAGCTCGAGCGGTCTCCTTGTGGTCATGATGTTCTTCACAGGGTGGCTTCCTCCAACCTGTTTACCTGCTTGACAAGCACTACAAAGTCTATCCTTATCAAATATGACATCTTTAACACCAAGGATATGATCACCTTTAATAAGCTTGTCAAGGTTTCGCATGCTCACATGACCTAACCATCTATGCCACAACCATCGTTTAGAAGATTTAGCAACTAAGTAAGTTCTAGGTTGAGCCTTTTTAGTGAAGTCAACAATGTATAGATCACCTTTACGTATAACGGTAAAGACCATTTTATGATTATCTCTATGAAACAGTTGGCAATCTACTTTGGTAAATAGGACATTGAAACCGAAATCAGCAAGTCTAGATACCGAAAGTAAATTATAGCCAAGAGATTCAACGAGCATGACATTTTGTATGGAGCTATCATGTGAGATGGCCACCTTATCGAGGCCAACCACCTTACCCGTTGAGTTATCACCAACAGTGACATACTTTTGAGGGCCGTTGTTTTCCGCAAGCTCACCAAACATATCTTTATCTTCGGTCATGTGATCGGTACATCCACTATGAAGGACCCATTCCTTTCCTCCTGCCATGTATCCCCGAAGATTTGCCATAAGACCAAAGTGTCTCATTCATCATCAAGATCACAGTCACTATCATCATCCTCATCATAGTATCCATGTTCAACATCATCATGTGGTGGATTAATTCCTAGAGAGGGTGATTCATTAGATAACTGATTTTGACAATAATCATCTTTATGAATTCTAATAGCTTCGGAAATAATGTCGCTAATGATTCCAACATTTCCTTTGGCACACATAAGATTTGTAAGCTCAAATAGATAGTCACCAAACATAGGATCATTGGAATTCATCTTACTCAAGGCAATAGTGAAGGAAATATGCCCTAGAGGCAATAATAAAGTTATTATTTATTTCCTTATAATCATGATAAATGTTTATTATTCATGCTAGAATTGTATTTACCGGAAACATAATACATGTGTGAATACATAGACAAACAGAGTGTCACTAGTATGCCTCTACTTGACTAGCTCGTTAATCAAAGATGGTTATGTTTCCTAACCATAAACAATGAGTTGTTATTTGATTAACGAGGTCACATCATTAGTAGAATGATCTGATTGACATGACCCATTCCATTAGCTTAGCACCCGATCGTTTAGTATGTTGCTATTGCTTTCTTCATGACTTATACATGTTCCTATGACTATGAGATTATGCAACTCCCGTTTACCGGAGGAACACTTTGGGTACTACCAAACGTCACAACGTAACTGGGTGACTATAAAGGAGTACTACAGGTGTCTCCAATGGTCGATGTTGGGTTGGCGTATTTCGAGATTAGGATTTGTCACTCCGATTGTCGGAGAGGTATCTCTGGGCCCTCTCGGTAATACACATCACATAAGCCTTGCAAGCATTACAACTAATATGTTAGTTGTGAGATGATGTATTACGGAACGAGTAAAGAGACTTGCCGGTAACGAGATTGAACTAGGTATTGGATACCGACGATCGAATCTCGGGCAAGTAACATACCGATGACAAAGGGAACAACGTATGTTGTTATGCGGTCTAACCGATAAAGATCTTCGTAGAATATGTAGGAGCCAATATGGGCATCCAGGTCCCGCTATTGGTTATTGACCAGAGACGTGTCTCGGTCATGTCTACATTGTTCTCGAACCCGTAGGGTCCGCACGCTTAAGGTTACGATGACAGTTATATTATGAGTTTATGCATTTTGATGTACCGAAGGTTGTTCGGAGTCCCGGATGTGATCACGGACATGACGAGGAGTCTCGAAATGGTCGAGACGTAAAGATTGATATATTGGAAGCCTATATTTGGATATCGGAAGTGTTCCGGGTGAAATCGGGATTTTACCGGAATACCGGGAGGGTTACCGGAACCCCCCGGGAGCTATTTGGGCCATAGTGGGCCTTAGTGGAAAAGAGAAGGGGCTGCCCTAGATGGGCTGCGCGCCCCCCCTTCCCCTAGTCCTATTAGGACTAGGAGAGGTGGCCGGTGAAGGAAATATGCCCTAGAGACAATAATAAAGTTATTATTTATTTCCTTATTTCATGATAAATGTTTATTATTCATGCTAGAATTGTATTAACCGGAAACATAATACATGTGTGAATACATAGACAAACAAAGTGTCACTAGTATGCCTCTACTTGACTAGCTCGTTAATCAAAGATGGTTATGTTTCCTAACCATGAACAATGAGTTGTTATTTGATTAACGAGGTCACATCATTAGTAGAATGATCTGATTGACATGACCCATTCCATTAGCTTAGCACCCGATCGTTTAGTATGTTGCTATTGCTTTCTTCATGACTTATACATGTTCCTATGACTATGAGATTATGCAACTCCCGTTTACCGGAGGAACACTTTGGGTACTACCAAACGTCACAACATAACTGGGTGATTATAAAGGAGTACTACAGGTGTCTCCAATGGTCGATGTTGGGTTGGCGTATTTCGAGATTAGGATTTGTCACTCCGATTGTCGGAGAGGTATCTCTGGGCCCTCTCGGTAATACACATCACATAAAGCCTTGCAAGCATTACAACTAATATGTTAGTTGTGAGATGATGTATTACGGAACGAGTAAAGAGACTTGCCGGTAACGAGATTGAACTAGGTATTGGATACCGACGATCGAATCTCGGGCAAGTAACATACCGATGACAAAGGGAACAACGTATGTTGTTATGCGGTCTGACCGATAAAGATCTTCGTAGAATATGTAGGAGCCAATATGGGCATCCAGGTCCCGCTATTGGTTATTGACCAGAGACGTGTCTCGGTCATGTCTACATTGTTCTCGAACCCGTAGGGTCCGCACGCTTAAGGTTACGATGACAGTTATATTATGAGTTTATGAATTTTGATGTACCGAAGGTTGTTCGGAGTCCCGGATGTGATCACGGACATGACGAGGAGTCTCAAAATGGTCGAGACGTAAAGATTGATATATTGGAAGCCTATATTTGGATATCGGAAGTGTTCCGGGTGAAATCGGGATTTTACCGGAATACCGGGAGGGTTACCGGAACCCCCCGGGAGCTATTTGGGCCATAGTGGGCCTTAGTGGAAAAGAGAAGGGGCTGCCCTAGATGGGCTGCGCGCCCCCCCCTTCCCCTAGTCCTATTAGGACTAGGAGAGGTGGCCGGCCCCCTCCTCCTCTTTTCCCCTCCGAGGAATCCTAGTTGGACTAGGATTGGAGGGGGAATCCTACTCCCAGTGGGAGTAGGACTCTCCTGCGCCTCCCCCCCTTGGCCGGCCAGCCTCCCCTCCTCTCCTCCTTTATATACGGAGGCAGGGGCACCTCTAAACACACAAGTTGACACAAGTTGATCCACGTGATCTATTCCTTAGCCGTGTGCGGTGCCCCCTGCCACCATATACCTCGATAATACTGTAGCGGAGTTTAGGCGAAGCCCTGCTGCTGTAGTTCATCAAGATCGTCACCATGCCGTCGTGCCGACGAAACTCTTCCCCGACACTTTGCTGGATTGGAGTCCGGGGATCGTCATCGGGCTGAACGTGTGCTCGAACTCGGAGGTGCCGTAGTTTCGGTGCTTGATCGGTTGGATCGTGAAGACGTACGACTACTTCCTCTACGTCGTGTCATCGCTTCCGCAGTCGGTCTGCGTTGGGTACGTAGACAACACTCTCCCCTCGTTGCTATGCATCACATGATCCTGTGTGCGCATAGGAAAATTTTTGAAATTACTACGAAACCCAACAGTGGCATCCGAGCCTAGGTTATTGATGTTGATGTTATATGCACGAGTAGAACACAAGTGAGTTCTGGACGATACAAGTCATACTGCCTACCAGCATGTCATATTTTGGTTCGGCGGTATTGTTGGACGAGACGACCCGGACCAACCTTACGCGTACGCTTACGCGAGACCGGTTCCCTCGACGTGCTTTGCACAGAGATGGCTTGCGGGCGACTGTCTCTCCAACTTTAGTTGAACCAAGTATGGCTACGCCCGGTCCTTGCGAAGGTTAAAACGGAGTCTATTTGACAAACTATCGTTGTGGTTTTGATGCGTAGGTGAGATTGGTTCTTACTTAAGCCCGTAGCAGCCACGTAAAACATGCAACAACAAAGTAGAGGACGTCTAACTTGTTTTTGCAGGGCATGTTGTGATGTGATATGGTCAAGGCATGATGCTGAATTTTATTGTATGAGATGATCATGTTTTGTAACCGAGTTATCGGCAACTGGCTGGAGCCATATGGTTGTCGCTTTATTGTATGCAATGCAATCGCGATGTAATGCTTTACTTTATTACTAAACGGTAGTGATAGTCGTGGAAGCATAAGATTGGCGAGACGACAACGATGCTACGATGGAGATCAAGGTGTCGCGCCGGTGACGATGGTGATCATGACGGTGCTTCGGAGATGGAGATCACAGGCACATGATGATGATGGCCATATCATATCACTTATATTGATTGCATGTGATGTTTATCTTTTATGCATCTTATCTTGCTTTGATTGACGGTAGCATTATAAGATGATCTCTCACTAAATTATCAAGAAGTGTTCTCCCTGAGTATGCACCGTTGCCAAAGTTCGTCGTGCCCAGACACCACGTGATGATCGGGTGTGATAAGCTCTACGTCCATCTACAACGGGTGCAAGCCAGTTTTTGCACACGCAGAATACTCAGGTTAAACTTGACGAGCCTAGCATATGCAGATATGGCCTCGGAACACGGAGACCGAAAGGTCGAGCGTGAATCATATAGTAGATATGATCAACATAACGATGTTCACCATTGAAAACTACTCCATCTCACGTGATGATCGGTTATGGTTTAGTTGATTTGGATCACGTAATCACTTAGAGGATTAGAGGGATGTCTATCTAAGTGGGAGTTCTTAAATAATATGATTAATTGAACTTAAATATTATCATGAACTTAGTACCTGATAGTATCTTGCTTGTTTATGTTGATTGTAGATAGATGGCTCGTGCTGTTGTTGCGTTGAATTTTAATGCGTTCCTTGAGAAAGCAAAGTTGAAAGATGATGGTAGCAATTACACGGACTGGGTCCGTAACTTGAGGATTATCCTCATTGCTGCACAGAAGAATTACGTCCTGGAAGCACCGATGGGTGCCAGGCCTGCTGCTGGAGCAACGCCAGATGTTATGAACGTCTGGCAGAGCAAAGCTGATGACTACTCGATAGTTCAGTGTGCCATGCTTTACGGCTTAGAATCGGGACTTCAACGACGTTTTGAACGTCATGGAGCATATGAGATGTTCCAGGAGTTGAAGTTAATATTTCAAGCAAATGCCCGGATTGAGAGATATGAAGTCTCCAATAAGTTCTATAGCTGCAAGATGGAGGAGAACAGTTCTGTCAGTGAGCATATACTCAAAATGTCTGGGTATAATAATCACTTGATTCAATTGGGAGTTAATCTTCCGGATGATTGCGTCATCGACAGAATTCTCCAATCACTGCCACCAAGCTACAAGAGCTTCGTAATGAACTATAATATGCAAGGGATGAACAAGACTATTCCCGAGCTCTTCGCAATGCTGAAAGCTGCGGAGGTAGAAATCAAGAAGGAGCATCAAGTGTTGATGGTTAACAAGACCACTAGTTTCAAGAAAAAGGGCAAAGCGAAGAAAAAGGGGAACTTCAAAAAGAACGGCAAGCAAGTTGCTGCTCAAGAGAAGAAACCCAAGTCTGGACCTAAGCCTGAAACTGAGTGCTTCTACTGCAAGCAGACTGGTCACTGGAAGCGGAACTGCCCCAAGTATTTGGCGGATAAGAAGGATGGCAAGGTGAACAAAGGTATATGTGATATACATGTTATTGATGTGTACCTTACTAGAGCTCGCAGTAGCACCTGGGTATTTGATACTGGTTCTGTTGCTAATATTTGCAACTCGAAACAGGGACTACAGAATAAGCGGCACTGGCAAAGGACGAGGTGACGATGCGCGTGGGAAACGGTTCCAAAGTCGATGTGATCGCAGTCGGCACGCTACCTCTACATCTACCTTCGGGATTAATATTAGTCCTAAGTAATTGTTATTTGGTGCCAGCGTTGAGCATGAACATTATATCTGGATCTTGTTTAATGCGAGACGGTTATTCATTTAAATCAGAGAATAATGGTTGTTCCATTTATATGAGTAATATCTTTTATGGTCATGCACCCTTGAAGAGTGGTCTATTTTTTGAATCTCGATAGTAGTAATACACATATTCATAATGTTGAAGCCAAAAGATGCAGAGTTGATAATGAAAGTGCAACTTATTTGTGGCACTGTCGTTTAGGTCATATCGGTATAAAGCGCATGAAGAAACTCCATACCGATGGACTTTTGGAACCACTTGATTATGAATCACTTGGTACTTGCGAACCGTGCCTCATGGGCAAGATGACTAAAACACCGTTCTCCGGTACTATGGAGAGAGCAACAGATTTGTTGGAAATCATACATACCGATGTATGTGGCCCGATGAATATTGAGGCTCGTGGCGGATATCGTTATTTTCTCACCTTCACAGATGATTTAAGCAGATATGGGTATATTTACTTAATGAAACATAAGTCTGAAACATTTGAAAAGTTCAAAGAATTTCAGAGTGAAGTTGAAAATCATCGTAACAAGAAAATAAAGTTTCTACGATCTGATCGTGGAGGAGAATATTTGAGTTACGAGTTTGGTGTACATTTGAAAAACTGTGGAATAGTTTCGCAACTCACGCCACCCGGAACACCACAGCGTAATGGTGTGTCCGAACGTCGTAATCGTACTTTACTAGATATGGTGCGATCTATGATGTCTCTTACTGATTTACCACTATCATTTTGGGGATATGCTTTAGAGACGGCCGCATTCACGTTAAATAGGGCACCATCAAAATCCGTTGAGACGACGCCTTATGAACTGTGGTTTGGCAAAGAAACCAAAGTTGTCGTTTCTTAAAGTTTGGGGCTGCGATGCTTATGTGAAAAAACTTCAACCTGATAAGCTCGAACCCAAATCGGAGAAATGTGTCTTCATAGGATACCCAAAGGAAACTGTTGGGTACACCTTCTATCACAGATCCGAAGGCAAAACATTCGTTGCTAAGAATGGATCATTTCTAGAGAAGGAGTTTCTCTCGAAAGAAGTGAGTGGGAGGAAAGTAGAACTTGATGAGGTAACTGTACCTGCTCCCTTACTAGAAAGTAGTTCATCACAGAAAACTGTTTCAGTGACACCTACACCAGTTAGTGAGGAAGCCAATGATAATGATCATGAAACTTCAGATCAAGATACTACTGAACCGCGTAGATCAACCAGAGTAAGATCCGCACCAGAGTGGTACGGTAATCCTGTTCTGGAGGTCATGCTACTAGATCATGATGAACCTACGAACTATGAAGAAGCGATGGTGAGCCCAGATTCCGTAAAGTGGCTTGAAGCCATGAAATCTGAGATGGGATCCATGTATGAGAACAAAGTATGGACTTTGGTTGACTTGCCCGATGATCGGCAAGCAATTGAGAATAAATGGATTTTTAAGAAGAAGACTGACGCTGATGGTAATGTTACTGTCTACAAAGCTCGACTTGTCGCAAAAGGTTTTCGGCAAGTTCAAGGAATTGACTACGATGAGACCTTCTCACCCGTAGCGATGCTTAAGTCCGTCCGAATCATGTTAGCAATTGCCGCATTTTATGATTATGAAATTTTGCAAATGGATGTCAAAACTGCATTCCTGAATGGATTTCTGGAAGAAGAGTTGTATATGATGCAACCAGAAGGTTTTGTCGATCCAAAGGGAGCTAACAAAGTGTGCAAGCTCCAGCGATCCATTTATGGACTGGTGCAAGCCTCTCGGAGTTGGAATAAACGTTTTGATAGTGTGATCAAAGCATTTGGTTTTATACAGACTTTCGGAGAAGCCTGTATTTACAAGAAAGTGAGTGGGAGCTCTGTAGCATTTCTGATATTATATGTGGATGACATATTACTGATTGGAAATGATATAGAATTTCTGGATAGCATAAAGGGATACTTGAATAAAAGTTTTTCAATGAAAGACCTCGGTGAAGCTGCTTACATATTAGGCATTAAGATCTATAGAGATAGATCAAGACGCTTAATTGGACTATTCACAAAGCACATACCTTGACAAAATTTTGAAGAAGTTCAAAATGGATCAAGCGAAGAAAGGGTTCTTGCCTGTGTTACAAGGTGTGAAATTGAGTAAGACTCAATGCCCGACCACTGCAGAAGATAGAGAGAATATGAAAGATGTTCCCTATGCATCAGCCATAGGCTCTATCATGTATGCAATGCTGTGTACCAGACCTGATGTGTGCCTTGCTATAAGTTTAGCAGGGAGGTACCAAAGTAATCCAGGAATGGATCACTGGACAGCGGTCAAGAACATCCTGAAATACCTGAAAAGGACTAAGGATATGTTTCTCGTATATGGAAGTGACAAAGAGCTCATCGTAAAAGGTTACGTTGATGCAAGCTTTGACACTGATCCGGACGATTCTAAATCGCAAACCGGATACGTGTTTACATTAAACGGTGGAGCTGTCAGTTGGTGCAGTTCTAAACAAAGCGTCGTAGCGGGATCTACATGTGAAGCGGAATACATAGCTGCTTCGGAAGCAGCAAATGAAGGAGTCTGGATGAAGGAGTTCATATCCGATCGGTGTCATACCTAGTGCATCGGGTCCAATGAAAATCTTTTGTGACAATACTGGTGCAATTGCCTTGGCAAAGAAATCCAGATTTCACAAAAGGACCAAACACATCAAGAGACGCTTCAACTCCATCCGGGATCTAGTCCAGGTGGGAGACATAGAGATTTGCAAGATACATACGGATCTGAATGTTGCAGACCCGTTGACTAAGCCTCTTCCACGAGCAAAACATGATCAGCACCAAAGCTCCATGGGTGTTAGATTCATTATAGTGTAATCTAGATTATTGACTCTAGTGCAAGTGGGAGACTGAAGGAAATATGCCCTAGAGGCAATAATAAAGTTATTATTTATTTCCTTATAATCATGATAAATGTTTATTATTCATGCTAGAATTGTATTTACCGGAAACATAATACATGTGTGAATACATAGACAAACAGAGTGTCACTAGTATGCCTCTACTTGACTAGCTCGTTAATCAAAGATGGTTATGTTTCCTAACCATAAACAATGAGTTGTTATTTGATTAACGAGGTCACATCATTAGTAGAATGATCTGATTGACATGACCCATTCCATTAGCTTAGCACCCGATCGTTTAGTATGTTGCTATTGCTTTCTTCATGACTTATACATGTTCCTATGACTATGAGATTATGCAACTCCCGTTTATCGGAGGAACACTTTGGGTACTACCAAACGTCACAACGTAACTGGGTGATTATAAAGGAGTACTACAGGTGTCTCCAATGGTCGATGTTGGGTTGGCGTATTTCGAGATTAGGATTTGTCACTCCGATTGTCGGAGAGGTATCTCTGGGCCCTCTCAGTAATACACATCACATAAGCCTTGCAAGTACAACTAATATGTTAGTTGTGAGATGATGTATTACGGAACTAGTAAAGAGACTTGCCGGTAACGAGATTGAACTAGGTATTGGATACCGACGATCGAATCTCGGGCAAGTAACATACCGATGACAAAGGGAACAACGTATGTTGTTATGCGGTCTGACCGATAAAGATCTTCGTAGAATATGTAGGAGCCAATATGGGCATCCAGGTCCCGCTATTGGTTATTGACCAGAGACGTGTCTCGGTCATGTCTACATTGTTCTCGAACCCGTAGGGTCCGCACGCTTAAGGTTACGATGACAGTTATATTATGAGTTTATGCATTTTGATGTACCGAAGGTTGTTCGGAGTCCCGGATGTGATCACGGACATGACGAGGAGTCTCGAAATGGTCGAGACGTAAAGATTGATATATTGGAAGCCTATATTTGGATATCGGAAGTGTTCCGGGTGAAATCGGGATTTTACCGGAATACCGGGAGGGTTACCGGAACCCCCCGGGAGCTATTTGGGCCATAGTGGGCCTTAGTGGAAAAGAGAAGGGGCTGCCCTAGATGGGCTGCGCGCCCCCCCTTCCCCTAGTCCTATTAGGACTAGGAGAGGTGGCCGGCCCCCTCCTCCTCTTTTCCCCTCCGAGGAATCCTAGTTGGACTAGGATTGGAGGGGGAATCCTACTCCCAGTGGGAGTAGGACTCTCCTGCGCCTCCCCCCCTTGGACGGCCAGCCTCCCCTCCTCTCCTCCTTTATATACGGAGGCAGGGGCACCTCTAAACACACAAGTTGACACAAGTTGATCCACGTGATCTATTCCTTAGCCGTGTGCGGTGCCCCCTGCCACCATATACCTCGATAATACTGTAGCGGAGTTTAGGCGAAGCCCTGCTGCTGTAGTTCATCAAGATCGTCACCACGCCGTCGTGCTGACGAAACTCTTCCCCGACACTTTGCTGGATCGGAGTCCGGGGATCGTCATCGGGCTGAACGTGTGCTCGAACTCGGAGGTGCCGTAGTTTCGGTGCTTGATCGGTTGGATCGTGAAGACGTACGACTACTTCCTCTACGTCGTGTCATCGCTTCCGCAGTCGGTCTGCGTTGGGTACGTAGACAACACTCTCCCCTCGTTGCTATGCATCACATGATCCTGTGTGCGCGTAGGAAATTTTTTGAAATTACTACGAAACCCAACAAATAGACTTATGGAGAATTTCATCTAGATTTTGCAAGGAATAATTTGGAAATCGTTCCTCAAGAAATTTTCATATAGTATAGACACACTTAAGAGTAGGCAAGCAACCAATCAAATTTCTAGGCAAACCTCTAGTGATAAGGTTAACAGTTCTAAGATTGTGAATCATATCAATTGACTCATCAAGGGTACGATGCATAGGATCAACATGAGGTGCACAAGGGCTAGTAATGTACTTGTTCAAATGATATTCATTGAAGATCACAAGCATCTCATTTTTCCTCTCATGAAAATACTCTCCATCAAGTATAGGCACTCTATGTCTAAGACTCCCCAAAGTAGACTCATCCATGTTCCTACAATGGTGTTTAAACCAAAGCAATGGAGACCAATGCTCTGATACCAATTGAAAGGATCAAGAAGAGGGGTCTAGAGGGGGGGTGAATAGACACTCAACACACAAAGTTGGGAGTTTTTAAGTTTCTCAAGTTTGGGTGGCGTTTAAGCACAAGTTTAAACATTCACAATACATGTCAAGCAAGCATGCAAGAGTATATGAGCAGCGGAAAGTAAAGCATGCAACTTGCAAGAAAGTAAGGGGATGGGATTGGAGTGTGCAAATGCAATTGGAGACACGGATGTTTTTGTTGTGGTTCCGATAGGTGATTCTATCATACATCGACGTTGATGGAGACTTCAACCCAGGAGGGTAACGGCTGTGCGAGTCCACGGAGGGCTCCACTCACGAAGGGTCCACGAAGAAGCAACCTTGTCTATCCCATCGTGGCCATCGCCCACGAAGGACTTGCCTCACTAGGGTAGATCTTCACAAAGTAGGCGATCTCCTTACCCTTACAAACTCCTTGGTTCAACTCCACAATCTTGTCGGAGGCTCCCAAGTGACACCTAAACAATCTAGGCGACACCACTCTCCAAAAGGTAATAGATGGTGTGTTGATGATGAACTCCTTGCTCTTGTGCTTCAAATGATAGTCTCCTCAACACTCAACTCACTCTCGTAGGATTGGATTTGGTGCAAAGCTGATTTGAGTGGAAAGAAACTTGGGAAAGGCTAGAGATCAAGATTCATATGGTAGGAATGGAATATCTTGGTCTCTGATAACCCACAAGTGTAGGGGATCGCAACAGCTTTCGAGTGTAAAGTATTCAACCCAAATTTATTGATTCGACACAAGGGGAGCCAAAGAATATTCTTGAGTATTAGCAGTTGAGTTGTCAATTCAACCACACCTGGATAACTTAGTATCTGCAGCAAAGTATTTAGTAGCAAAGTAGTATGATACTAATGGTAACGGTGGCAAAAGTAAAGATAATAGTTTTTGGGTTTTTGTAGTAGTTGTAACAGCAGCAACATAAAAGTAAATAAGCGAAGAACAATATGTGAAAAGCTCATAGGCAATGGATCAATGATGGATAATTATGCCGGATGCGATTCCTCATGTAATAGCTATAACATAGGGTGACACAGGACTAGCTCTAGTTCATCAATGTAATGTAGGCATGTATTCCGTAAATAGTCATACGTGCTTATGGAAAAGAACTTGCATGACATCTTTTGTCCTACCCTCCTGTGGCAGCGGGGTCCTAGTGGAAACTAAGGGATATTAAGGCCTCCTTTTAATAGAGAACCGGACCAAAGCATTAGCACATAGTGAATACATGAACTCCACAAACTACGGTCATCACCGAGAAGTATCCCGATTATTGTCACTTCGGGGTTGTCGGATCATAACACATAATACGTGACTATAGACTTGCAAGATAGGATCAAGAACACACATATATTCATGAAAGCATAATAGGTTCAGATCTGAAATCATGGCACTCGGGCCCTAGAGACAAGCATTAAGCATAGCAAAGTCATAGCAACATCAATCTCAGAACATAGTGGATACTAGGGATCAAACCCTAACAAAACTAACTTGATTACATGGTAAATCTCATCCAACCCATCACCGTCCAGCAAGCCTACGATGGAATTACTCACGCACGGCGGTGAGCATCATGAAATTGGTGATGGAGGATGGTTGATGATGACGACGGCGATGAATCCCCATCTCCGCAGCCCCGAACGGACTCCAGATCAGCCCTCTCGAGAGAGATTAAGGCTTGGCGGCGGCTCCGTGACGTAAAACGCGATGAAACTTTCTCTCTGATTTTTTTCTCCCCGTGACGGAATATATGGAGTTGGAGTTGGGGTCGGTGGAGGTCCAGGGGGCCCACGTGATAGGGGGGCGCGCCCTATAGGGGGGCGCCCCCTGTCTCGTGGATAGGGTGTGGCCCCCCTGGTGTATTTCTTTCACTCAGAAATTCTTATTAATTCCAAAAAGTGCCTCCGTAGATTTTCAGGACATTCCGAGAACTTCTCTTTTCTGCACATAAAACAACATCATGGCAGTTCTTCTGAAAACAACGTCAGTCCGGGTTAGTGTCATTCAAATCATGCAAGTTAGAGTCCAAAACAAGGGCAAAAGTGTTTGGAAAAGTAGATACGTTGGAGACGTATCAACTCCCCCAAGCTTAAACCTTTGCTTGTCCTCAAGCAATTCAGTTGATAGACTGAAAGTGATAAAGAAAAACTTTTACAAACTCTGTTTTCTCTTGTTGTTGTAAACATGCAAAGTCAGCATTCGGGTTTCAGCCAATATTATGAACTAACTATACTCACAATAGCACTTAGGTCTCACAATTACTCATATCAATAACATAATCAGCTAGAGAGACATAATAATAAAACTCGGATGACAACACTTTCTCAAAACAATCATAACAAGATATAACAAAATGGTATCTCGCTAGCCCTTTCCGAGACCGCAAAACATAAATGTAGAGCACCTTTAAAGATCAAGGACTGACTAAACATTGTAATTCATGGTAAAAGAGATCCAGTCAAGTCATACCCAATATAAACTAATAATAATGAATGCAAATGACAGTGTGCTCTCCAACGGGTGCTTTTTAATAAGAAGGGTGATGAGTCAACATAAAAGTAAATAGATATACCCTTCATAGAGGGAAGGAGGGATTTGTAGAGGTGCTAGAGCTCGATTTTAAAACAGAGATTGAATAACATTTTGAGCGGCACACTTTCGCTGTCAATGCAACAACTATGAGATGGTTGTATCTTCCATACTACATGCATTATAGGTAGTTCCCAAACAGAATGGTAAAGGTTTATACTCCCCCAACCACCAACAAGCATCAATCCATGGCTTGCTCGAAACGACGAGTGCCTCCAACTAACAACAGCCCTGGGGGAGTTCTGTTTAATTATTTTGATTTGCTTTGATCTTTTTGGATCATGGGACTGGGCATCCCGGTTACCAGCCCTTTCTCGTGAATGAGGAGCGGAGTCCACTCCTCTTGAGAATAACCCACCTAGCATGGAAGATATAAGTAGCCCTAGTTGTAACATGAGCTGCTCGAGCATACAAAATAGAATTTCATTTGAAGGTTTGGAGTTTGTCACATACAAATTTACTTGGAACGGCAGGTATAGTGGACTCATATGGCACAACTTTGGGGTTTAAGGATTTTGGATGCACAAGCAGTATTCCCGCTTAGTACAGGTGAAGGCTAGCAAAAGACTGGGAAGCGACCAACTAAGAGAGCGACAACAGTCATAAACATGCATTAAAATTAATTCACACCGAATACAAGCATGAGTAGGATATAATCCATCATGAACATAAATATCGTGAAGGCTATGTTGATTTGATTCAACTACATGCGTGAACATGTGCCAAGTCGAGTCACTCAATTCATTCAAAGGAGGATACCATCCCATCATACCACATCATAATCATTCTAATAGCATGTTGGCACGCAAGGTAAACCATTATAACTCAAAGCTAATCAAGCATGGCACAAGCAACTATAATCTCTAAATGTCATTGCAAATATGTTTACTTCATAATAAGCTGACTCAGGAACGATGAACTCATCATATTTACAAAAACAAGAGAGGTCGAGTTCATACCAGCTCCTCTCATCCCAATAAGTCCATCATACGTCGTCATCATTGCCTTCACTTGCACAACCGAACGATGTGTATAATAATAAAAGTGCACGTGCATTGGACTAAGGTGGAATCTGCAAGCATTCAACTCAAAAGAGAAGGCAAGTAATATGGGCTCTAAGTTAAATAAATAATCATGCATATGAGAGCCACTAAACATTTTCAATATGGTCTTCTCGACCCCCAAAGGAAAGAAAAGAAAATAGAACTATTTACACGGGAAAACTCCCAACAAGAAAGAAGAAGAACTAGAAATCTTTTTGGCTTTTCATTTTAATTTCTACTACAAGCATGGAAATTAAACTAACTAATTGTTTTTGGTTTTTCTCAAGGTTTATCAAACACACAAGAAGAAAACTAGAAAAAGGAATTGTAAACTAACATGGATAATACAATGAAAGAGTATAAGCACCGACAACTAGTGTGTGAATATGAATGTAAAGTTGGTGAGGAATACGTACTCCCCCAAGCTTAGGCTTTTGGCCTAAGTTGGTCTAATACCAGGGACCGTTGCTACTCTCCCCGGTGTAATGAGAGGTGTAATCAGGATACCACTGGCTGGTCATCTCCAGATCCCACTAGACAGATGATGCACGATAAGGGTCTAGTTCAGGTTCCGGCTCAGGCTCAGGTTCTGAAGTAAAAGCTTGGGCTCGATGATTGTTCACCGCTTCCGGTGTGACGAGAAAATTTTATGCAAGCAAATCAAACAACAGAGGCGCAGGCAAAACAATAATCTCAATGTGTTTCTTATTGAATCTAAGTTTATACAAGAGCATCCTCTCTTCGTTGTCGACAATAAACTTGTGTGCTACCATGCTCTTGTAATCTAAAATGTGAGGAGGCAATATTGTCTCTTCTTTCTCAAGATGCCTAATGGGTATCTGAAAATTCCTAGCAAGGCGTGCAACATAGATACCTCCAAATATGGGGCCTTTTGTATGATTCAGGGCTAGCCGTTTAGCAACAACGGCACCCATACTAAAAGTATTGTCTCCAAGCAAGGCATGTTGAAGAATGATAATATCAGGAACACTTAAGTTTCCACTATTTCCACGACCAATCAAGCATCTACTAGCAAATATGGCAAACTAACGTAAAACAGGAAAGTGTATGCTAGAGACTTTTACCTCGGAACCCTTCTTTGGCTCCTCTACAGCTATAGTGTTAACAAAGCCATCCACATCTTTACGATGGGGTTCCTCTAATTATCCCTCATAAGGTATCCTACACACCGCGCAAAAATTACGTAAAGACATTTCTCTAAATTCATCATATAAATGAAATGATACTGCAGGCGGTGACTTCTTAGGATAATAATAAAAGTTTTGCACGAAAGTATTAGTGAGTAAGAGATATTGATCAATCCGGTCGTTGATGAAACCGGTGAGGCCTGCAATATCGATCAAAGAATAAAAATCTTCATGAATTCTGGCTTCTTTCAAGAAATCATTGCATGGCCATTCACACGACCGCACTTCCGCTAAGCGAGGAAGATTATACTTGGCTTTTTACTTCTCTTTGGCTTGTTTTTGCTAAGAGCCTTGACTAGAAGAGCCCCTCAAAAATTTCCTTAACATTTTTCTGAAAATTTCTGAAATTTTAGTAACTTCAAAATAAAAGTGAATAAAACTTAACAAGAATGGTAGCAACTACTCCTACAAGTTCCTAGAGCCTATAGTATGCATCAGAATTACTTGGAACCTTATAAATTTAACATGCAAGCTCAAGAACAGGGTCACCAAGGCAGCAAGGATTTGCAATGAATAAAGCACTAGAACAAAAACTAATTGGACCAATGGAGGAGTCATATACCAAGCAACAATCTCCCAAAGCAGTTTTGTGAGTGGAGCTTTGAGCAAGGAGATCTAAAATTGCAGCAAAATGAGCTAGAACTCGTGCTTGATCTGGATGGGGATTTTTTTGGTAGAAGATGAAGTGTGTGGGTGCTGGCATAAGTGGAGGGGAGCCACCAGGGGCCCATGAGACAGGGGGTGCACCCTATAGGGGGGGGGCCTCCACTCTCGTGGCCTTGGGCTTGCCTCTCCTGCAATATTTTTAGTGACTAAAATCCTCAAATATTCCATAAAAATCATACTAAATTT
Organism: Triticum dicoccoides; assembly: GCF_002162155.2. NCBI lineage: Eukaryota > Viridiplantae > Streptophyta > Magnoliopsida > Poales > Poaceae > Triticum > Triticum dicoccoides. The sequence goes on from NC_041381.1 coordinate 616,715,933, forward strand.
GCAGGGCATTTGGAGCACTTTTATTTTCGGGATATTTTTTTATTGCACGGAAAAATCAGAAAACAGACGGATAATACTAATTTTGCTTTATTATTTTAAATAACAGAAAGTAAAAAGAAAGTACTGAAGGTTGTGCCTTCTAGTTTCATCCATCTCATGATCATCAAAATGAATCCACTAACAAGGTTGATCAAGTCTTGTTAACAAACTCATTCTGAATAACACGGAACCGGAGAAATTTCGAATAACACTAAGTTACCTCAACGGGGATATGAAAATCCCCAACAATAAGAATATCATACTTTTTCTTGACAGTAGGGAGAGGAAATTCAAAACCTCCAATAATGATAGTTGGAACTTTTCCAATAGAATTGATGCTATGAACTTGAGATTGTTTCCTCGGAAAGTGTACCGTATGCTCATTACCATTAACATGAAAAGTGACATTGCCTTTGTTGCAATCAATAACAGCTCCTGCAGTATTCAGAAAAGGTCTACCAAGGATCATAGACATACTATCATCCTCGGGAATATCAAGAATAACAAAGTCCGTTAAGATAGTGAAATTTGCAACCACAACACGCACATCCTCACAAATACCGACAGGTATAGCAGTTGATTTATCAGCCATTTGCAAAGATATTTCCGTAGGTGTCAACTTATTCAATTCAAGTCTACAATATAAAGAGAGAGGCATAACCCTAACACCGGCTCCAAGATCACATAAAGCAGTTCTAACATAGTTTCGTTTAATGGAGCATGGTATAGTCGGTACCCCTGGATCTCCAACTTTCTTGGTATTCCACCCTTAAAGGTGTAATTAGCAAGCATGGTGGAAATTTGAGCTTCCGGTATCTTTCTTTTGTTTGTAATGATATCCTTCATATACTTAGCATAAGGATTTACTATAAGCATATCAGTTAAGCGCATACGTAAGAAAATAGGTCTAATCATTTCAGCAAAGCGCTCAAAATCCTCATCATCCTTTGTATTGGATGGTTTAGGAGGAAAGGGCATGGGTTTCTGAAGCCATGGTTCTCTTTCTCTACCGTGCTTCCTAGCAACAAAATCTCTCTTATCATAACGTTGATTCTTTGATTGTGGGTTATCAAGATCAATAGCAGGTTCAACCTCTACTTCATTGTTTTTGCTAGGTTGAGCATCAACATGAACATTATCATTAACATTATCACTAGGTTCATCTTCATCACCTGATTGTGTCTCAGCATCATAGATAGAAATATCATTGGGATTCTTAGGTGTGTCTACAGTAGGTTCACTAGAAGCATGCAAAGTCCTATCATCTTTCTTTTTCTTCTTTTTGGAAGAACTAGGTGCCTCTAAATTATCTCTCTTTGCTTGATTATCTTAGGGTGGCCTTCAGGATACAAAGGTTCCTGAGTCATTCTACCAGTTCTAGTAGCCACTCTAACAGCAAAGTCATTTTTATTATTTAATTCCTTAAGCAAATCATTTTGAGCTTTGAGTACTTGCTCAGCTTGAGTAGCAACCATAGACGCATATTTTCTAATGAATTGAAGTTCACATTTAACTCTAGCTAAGTTATCGCTCACACATCCTATCTCGAAAGCATTATTCTTTAACTCTCTACCAACATAAGCATTAAAACTTTCTTGTCTAGCCATAAAGTCATCAAATTCATCTAAGCAAGGGCTATGAAATTTAGTAGAGGGGATTTCAACTTTATCATATCTATAGAGAGAATTTACCTTTACTACCTGTGTCTGGTTATCAAGACAATGTGGTTCTTCGGCAGGCGGTATATTAAGACCATGTATTTCTTCAATAGGTGGTACATTCTTAACATCTTCAGCTTTAATACCTTTTTCTTTCATTGATTTCTTTGCCTCTTGCATATCTTCAGGACTGAGAAATAAAATACCTCTCTTCTTCGGAGTGGGTTTAGGAATAGGCTCAGGAGTTGGCTCAATTGGTTCAGGAATTGCCTCAGGAATTGGCTCAGGAAGAGTCCAATTATTTTCATTAGTCAACATATTATTCAATAGTAATTCAGCTTCGTCGACTGTTCTTTCCCTGAACACACAACCAGCACAACTATCCAAGTAGTCCTTGGAAGCATCGATTAGTCCATTATAAAAGATATCAAGTATATCATTTTTCTTGAGAGGATGATCAGGCAAAGCATTAAGTAACCGGAGAAGCCTCCCCAAGCTTGTGGGAGACTCTCTTCTTTGATTTGCACAAAATTATATATTTCCCGCCAGGCAGCTTGTTTCTTATGAGCAGGGAAATATTTAGCAGAGAAGTAATAAATCATATCCTGGGGACTACGCACACAACCAGGAGCAAGAGAATTATATCAAGTCTTAGCATCACCCTTTAGCGAGAATGGAAATATCTTAAGGATATAAAAATAGCGAGATCTTTCGTCATGAGTGAACAGGGTAGCTATATCATTCAACTTGGTAAGATGTGCCACAACAGTTTCAGATTCAAGGCCATAAAAATGATCAGATTCAACTAGAGTAATAATCTCAGGATCAACAGAGAATTCATAATCCTTATCAGTAACACAGATAGGTGAAGTAGCAAAAGCAGGGTCAGGTTTCATTCTAGCATTAAGAGACTGCTGCTTCCATTTAGCTAATAATTTCTTAAGACCATATCTATCATTGCAAGCAAAGATAGCTCTACCAACTTCTTCATTCATAACATAACCCTCAGGAACAACAGGCAATACATAATCATTGGGAGAACTTTCATCATCACTATCATCAATAATAGCATCTTCAGTAATTTCATTCCCCCTAACTCTAGCAAGTTGTTCATCAAGAAATTCACCTAATGGCAAAGTAGTATCACGAACAGAAGTAGTTTCATCATGCATAGCAAAAGTGGCATCATCAATAACATGCGACGTATCAGAATTCATAGCAGTAGTAGGTTTAGGTGTCGTAAGCTTACTCATAATAGAAGGAGAATCTAGTGCAGAGCTAGATGGCAGTTCCTTACCTCCCCTCGTAGTTGAGGGATAAATCTTGGTTTTAGCATCTTTCAAGTTCTTCATAGTGATCAACAAATATAAATCCCAAGTGACTCAGAGAATAGAGCTATGCTCCCTGGCAACGATGCCAGAAATTAGTCTTGATAACCCACAAGTGTAGGGGATCGCAACAGCTTTCGAGGGTAAAGTATTCAACCCAAATTTATTGATTCGACACAAGGGGAGCCAAAGAATATTCTTGAGTATTAGCAGTTGAGTTGTCAATTCAACCACACCTGGATAACTTAGTATCTGCAGCAAAGTAGTATGATAGTAATGGTAACGGTGGCAAAAGTAAAGATAATAGTTTTTGGGTTTTTGTAGTAGTTGTAATAGCAGCAACGGAAATGTAAATAAGAGAAGAACAATATGTGAAAAGCTCGTAGGCAATGGATCAGTGATGGATAATTATGCCGGATGCGATTCCTCATGTAATAGCTATAACATAGGGTGACACAGAACTAGCTCCAGTTCATCAACGTAATGTAGGCATGTATTCCGTAAATAGTCATACGTGCTTATGGAAAAGAACTTGCATGACATCTTTTGTCCTACCCTCCCGTGGCAGCGAGGTCCTAGTGGAAACTAAGGGATATTAAGGCCTCCTTTTAATAGAGAACGGACCAAAGCATTAGCACATAGTGAATACATGAACTCCTCAAACTACGGTCATCACCGAGAAGTATCCTGATTATTGTCACTTCGGGGTTGTCGATCATAACACATAATAGGTGACTATAGACTTGCAAGATAGGATCAAGAACACACATATATTCATGAAAACATAATAGGTACAGATCTGAAATCATGGCACTCGGGCCCTAGTGATAAGCATTAAGCATAGCAAAGTCATAGCAACATCAATCTCAGAACATAGTGGATACTAGGGATCAAACCCTAACAAAACTAACTTGATTACATGGTAAATCTCATCCAACCCATCACCGTCCAGCAAGCCTACAATGGAATTACTCACGCACGGCGGTGAGCATCATGAAATTGGTGATGGAGGATGGTTGATGATGATGACTACCGACGAATCCCCCTCTCCGGAGCCCCGAACGGACTCCAGAGCAGCCCTCCCGAGAGAGATTAGGGCTTGGCGGCGGCTCTGTGTCTTAAAACGCGATGAAAATTTCTCTCTGATTTTTGTCTCCCCGAGACGGAATATATGGAGTTGGAGTTGGGGTCGGTGGAGGTCCAGGGGGCCCACGAGATAGGGGGCGCGCCCTATAGGGGGGGCGCCGCCCTGTCTCGTGGACAGGGTGTGGGCCCCCTGGTGTATTTCTTTCGCCCAGAAATTCTTATTAATTCCAAAAAGTGCCTCCGTGGATTTTCAGGACATTCCGAGAACTTTTCTTTTCTGCACATAAAACAACATCATCGCAGTTCTGCTGAAAACAGCGTCAGTCCGGGTTAGTTTCATTCAAATCATGCAAGTTAGAGTCCAAAACAAGGGCAAAAGTGTTTGGAAAACTTGATACATTGGAGACGTATCAGTGTCAACACATGAGTAGGTGGCTCTCTCTCAGAAAATGGATAGTGGAAGTATAGGAATAATCTGATGGCTTCCCTTACGAATGAGGAGAGGGTGGAGGGGTATATATAGCCTCCACACAAAACCTAACCGTTTCACACAATATACCAAACTCGGTGGGACCGAATCATAAAACTCGGTCGGACCGATTCAGTACATATGTGACCATTAGACATTTTCGGTGGGACCGACATGTCATCTCAGTGGGACCGATATCATTAGGGCTAGGGCATAATGTAATCTCGATTGGACCAATTACACAAACACGGTTGGACCGACTTTGGTAATAAGCTAACCAGAGAGTTGGTCAGGCAAACTCGGTGGGACCGATTCGCTCATCTCAGTGGGACCGAAGTGTTACGAAAAGGAAATAGAGAGTTTGCATTGCAGACTCAGTGAGACTGATCACTTATCTCGGTTAGACCGAAATGTTATGAAGGGAAACAGAGAGTTTGCAACCCCATCTCGGTGAGACCGAGATCCCTATCGGCGAGACCGAAAAGACTAGGGTTTCTGGCAATGGCCATGTCAAATGAACTCGGCGATGGCGGATGAATCAAGTCGGTGGGGCTGAGTTTGACTTTTGGTTTTGGACGTATGTGGATATGAGAAAGTGGTTGAGGGCTTTGGAGCATATCACTAAGCATTTTGAGCAAGCAAGCCATTAAGCAACACCTCATCCCCTTTTAATAGTATTGGCTTTCCTATAGACTCAAGTTGATCTTGGATCACTAAAATGGAAAAGGTAGAGTCCTGAGCTTTGAGCTTGAGCCAATCCTTTGTCCTTAGCATCTAGAAGGGGTTCCACATCTTCTTGTCCATGCCACTCCACTGTTGAACTTATCTGAAATATACTGGATGAAAGTATTAGTCCAATAAGAGATATGTTGACATTAATTACCAAAATCACCCAGGGAGCACTTGTGCTTTCAGAGAGGCATGCCTGAGAACTTTAGGTACATTTTTAATCGGGATCATGTTGAGCCGGAGAACGATGAGAAAATGATATAGAGAGCGCAAGGCATCTCAGCATGAGAACCGAGAATTTCATACCCAGATCCAAGATGATCTATTTGAGCATGAGTGGCATCTCCATAGCACTTCGTAGTTGTGATTTTATCATGCTCTTTAATTCATTTGAACCCTTCCTTGTGTTTGAATTTGAATAATTTAGTTTCTAAACTAAGAATTTGTAATATCCATGAATTGTGTGAAACTTACTTTTTTTTATGTTTGGATTTAATGTGTGTGGAAATATGTAGTTGAAATGTAGTATGTAAGCTAAAATTAGAAATATTTGGCAAAACACATTTACTCTGCTAACTTTGAGTGGGCCGGGTTGTTTAGAAATGATACATTTTTAAGAAGTAAATGTTCTTCATCTAAAGGATACTTAGGTCATATCCACCTCTAATCTGGACAGATGAGGTTCGCATGCATGGCTTGTTAATTGCAGTGTTGCTGTCTTGGCTCTTGACGGAGTACAACAACATGAACTGTGGAAACCCATTTTAATCTCTACTGAAGGTCAATATTGTAAACCTAAGCAAAATTTCAAATTTGAAAGCTGGTGGCTCATGGAAAATGATTTTCATTCTTTTGCTAAGTCTGATTGGATTAGTACTGCTCATAGGCCTTTCTATGATAGAACTTACCATCTTGCAGGATCACTCAAGAAATGGTGTAGAAAGAAAAAATCAATCACACAAGAGCTCAATTCCCTTGAAGAACAAATCAAGCATATTAAAATGCAGCCTTTACAGGTACAAAATCACACCCTTGAGGCTTCTCTGATAAACAGGTATGAGGAAAACATGTTCAAAATCACTGAATATTATAGTCCAAGAGCCAAAAACATTGGGCTACTAAAGGGGACAGAAATACCAGCTACTATCATCATGCTGTCCTTAAGCGTAGAAGAAGGAATCAAATAGTTTCTATCAGGGACAATAACAATATCACTCATTTCAACCTTGATAAAATTGCCCAAACGTTTGTGAACTATTTTAAGGATATTTTCACTTCCAGTAATACTAATGATGGCAGTTCTATGCTCACATTCACCTATATCTCATCATGATTACACCAATAGCACACCAGATAAACAGGAAATTTGGCAAACTTTAAAGTACATGAGAAGGAATGCTTCTCTAGGGCCTGATGGTTTAAATGTGGCCTTCTTCCTGGCTGCCTGGGATTGGATTGGAGATGATGTAGCTTCACTGGTAAGGACTTTCTATGAAACAGGTATCATGCCACCTCACTTGAACAATACCCTAATTGCTTTGATACCTAAAAGATAGTGTCTATTACTCCTGCTGATTTCAGGCCTATTAGTCTCTGTAATGTAGTGTACAAGATTATAGCAAAGACTCTGGCCAATAGGCTTAAGCCTCACCTTCCTAATTATATTCACCCTTCTCAACAGGCCTTTATTGAGGGCAGGAGAATTAGCAATAATATTATCATTTCCCAAGAGACAACCCATTCTTTTTCTTTAAACTCGTGGGGAACTCCAGCTTTTATGCTCAAAATTGATCTTGCAAAAGCTTTTGATCGTCTAGAATGGAGCTTTATTATGGGTGCGCTCGTTCGTATACGGCTTCCTAGTCATTTTATTAAGTTGATTCATGAATGCGTCTCGTTTTTTCTATTATCATTAATGGTCAATCATATGCAAGGTTCAAAAGCTCTAGAGGTATAAGACAGGGATGCCCTATATCCCCTTATCTTTTTATCCTTGCTATAAATGAACTATCCATCTCTTTGCAGGAAGCCATGCCCTTTAATCAGTTGTCGGGCATTTCCCTTGGTCCAAATTGTCCTCCTATCCATTCTTTATGTTTGCAGACGACCTTCTTGTTTGCGGGCAGGCTACATATCAAGAAGCACTCCATATTCGCAATATTATTCAAACTTTTTGCCACAACTCAGGTCAGACGCCTAACTGGAATAATCGTCCATTATATTTAGTAGAAATGTCCAGCCCAATCTGAAGGAGGCTATAAAAAACATTTTCCCTGTTCCTGATATCGATGAAAAGTCCATCCATTTGGGGCATCCTTTGATCCTTCCGGCCAAAGATAGATCCTCGGCTTACAATTTTGTTATTGACAAGTTCAAAGCCAAGATTCCAAGTTATAAAGCTGACAAACTTTCTCGTGCAGCTAGACTCACACTCATCAATTCGGTGTTTGCTTCTATTCTAGTCTACTACATGTCAAACATTCTTTTTCCTAAGAAATTCCTTGCTAAACTTACTGCTATCATTAGGAACTTCTGGTGGACTGGATTAAGAGAAGAGGCGAAATCGAAATCTTTATGTCTCGGGGCTTGGAAAGATATTTGCACTCCCAAAAATGAAGGTGGGCTTGGTATTAGAAACATGCAAGCCACTAATAGGAGTCTTCTTCTTTCAGTAGCCTGGAGAATAGTTGAGGATCCACATAGTCACCTTGCTAAAGTTCTCAAGTCAAAATACTTCCATGACACCTCCTTCTAGAGAGCTAAAGCAGACATTCCCAAATCTGCTTTCTGGACAGCCATTCTCAAAATCAAACCCATGCTGACTGCCAATGATTTCTACCAAATTACTAATGGCAATATTTCAGTTTGGAGCACCCCTTGGTGTTCTTCTTGGGAAACTATCTATGATCATCTTATCATCCAACAAAGGGGCTTTAGATACCCTGTCATTGTTAAAGATCTTTGGCTCCCCAACCAAAAGATCTGGAACAACAATTTAATTGACTCCTTGTTTAAGAATGACATGGCTGCTATTATTAAGCAAACCCCGATTATTCAGTCCATGGGAAATTATTTTCTCTGCTGGAAACTAACTCCTTCAGCGAAGTTTAACCCCAAAAGTGCATATAAATTGTGCTTACATGTACTACAACAGGAAGGAGAAGAACAACCAAGACAAATTTCCACAAGCTCCAAAAACCTTCTTAAACAGGTCTGGAAGACAAAAGATCTTGTTCCTATGCAGCACAAGCAATCTCTCATTCCTTGTCCCTTGAGGAACTATCTGAAGGCAGGTGCAAGGATAACACACAAGCAGGAAACAAGACACAACTATTACTTCGGCCTAAGCAGGGGAGTACAATTGATATAAATAAATTGTATGCAGCGAACAATTTTTTTGTTGATGCATCCTAGAAAGGCCAATCCTCCCAAGGCAGTAACAAACAACTCATTGCAGGTTTAGGAATAATGATTCAAATGACTGAAAGTGCAACTATCCCTTGGTGGTTTTGGTAATTCTTAACAACATATAGCTCATTGAACTAATGCTATTTCAAGATGAATATTTCAGGAAAGTTCTATGATTGGCATGGCATGGATTAGGAATGTGGACCCCTCAAAATGCTAAGGACAAAGGATTGGCTCAAGCTCTAAAGCTCAAGACTCTACATTTTATATTTCAGTGATCCAAGATCACATTGAGTCCATAGGAAAGCTAATACTATTAAAAGGGGATGAGGTGTTGCTTAATGGCTTGCTTGCTCAAGATGCTTAGTGATATGCTCCAAAGCCCTCAACCACTTTCTCATATCCACATATGTCCCAAACCAAAAGTCAAACTCGGCCCCATCGATTTGATCTATCCGGCGCCACCGAGTTTATTTGACATAGCCACTACCAGAAACCCTAGTCACTTTGGTCGCACCGATAGGGATATCGGTCTCACCAAGATGGGATTGCAAACTCTTTGTTTCCCTTCGTAACGTTTCGGTCTAACCGAGATGAGCGATCGGTCCCACCGAGTTCGCAATGCAAACTCTCTGTTTCCCCTTCGTAACATTTCGGTCCCACCGAGATGAGCGAATCAGTCCCACTGAGTTTGCCTGACCAACTCTCTGGTTAGCTTATTACCAAAGTCGGTCCCACCGAGTTTGTGTAATCGGTCTCACCGAGATTACGTTATGCCCTAACCCTAAAGAAATCGGTCCCAACGAGTTGACATGTCGGTCCCACCGAAATGCCTAACGGTCACATTATGAACTAAATTGGTCTGACCGAGTTTTCTGATTCGGTCTCACCAAGTTTGGTAAATTGTGTCTAATGGTTAGATTTTATGTGGAGGCTGTATATACGCGTCCACCCTCTCTTCATTCAGGAGAAATCCATCAGAACGTGCCTACACTTCCAGCATTCATTTTCTGAGAGAGAACCACCTACTCTTGTTTTGAGGTCAAGATATTCCATTCCAACCACATAAATCTTGATCTCTAGCCTTCCCCAAGTTGCTTTCCACTCAAATCATCTTTCCACCAAATCCAATCCTATGAGAGAGAGTTGAGTGTTGGGGAGACTATCATTTGAAGCACAAGAGCAAGGAGTTCATCATCAACACGCCATCTATTACCTTTTGGAGAGTGGTGTCTCCTAGATTGGTTAGCTGTCACTTGGGAGCCTCCGTCAAGATTGTGGAGTTGAACCAAGGAGTTTGTACGGGCAAGGAGATAGCCTACTTCGTGAAGACCTACCCTAGTGAGGCAAGTCCTTCGTGGGCGATGGCCATGGTGGGATAGACAAGGTTGCTTCTTCGTGGACCCTTCGTGGGTGGAGCCCTCCGTGGACTCGCGCATCCATTACCCTTCATGGGTTGAAGTCTCCATCAACGTGGATGTACGATAGCACCACCTATCGGAACCACGGATAAAAATCTCCGTGTCTGCATTGCGTTTTCTCCTTCAAACTCCTCCCTTTACCTTCATGTGCAATGTTTTACATTCCACTGCTATACTCTTAGAATTGCATGTGTAGGTTGATTGCTTGACTTGTGTAAAGTTGCTAAAATCTGCCAAGACTTAAAATTGGTAAAAAGCTAGATTTTTATTTGGTCAAGTAGTCTAATCACCCCCACTAGACATACTTTCGATCCTACAAGTGGTATTACATCTATGGTCTCCATATGCCTTGATTTCCATAGCTTTTGGTGACATAGCCTTTGGTTCACAACCTAGGAGGGTATGGCGTCTAGCAAAGGAAATTACCACCATAGAGGTCCTTACTTTGATGGTACTAATTTTGCTAGTTGAAAGCATAAGATGAAAATGCATATTCTTGGACATAACCCCGCCGTTTGGGTTATTGTGTGCATTGGCTCGCAAGGTGAGTTCTTCGATGGGAGAGAACCGAACCGTGAAGCTACCACGGAAGAGTTGAAGATGTTGCAATACAACGCTCAAGCTTGTGATATTCTCTCCAACGGATTGTGCCCCGAAGAATTCTACAAAATCAGCCGTCTTGAGAATGCAAAGGAAATTTGGGATACTTTGTTTGATATGCACGAAGGTACTAACTCCATGAAGGAATCCAAATTGGATGTGCTTCAAAGTCAGCTTTACAAGTTTAAAATGAAGGATGGTGAAGGTGTCGCTGAAATGTACTCTAGGCTTGCTCTCATCACAAATGAGATTGTCGCCTTAGGAAGTGAAGAGACGACCGATATATTCATCATCAAGAAGATCCTAAGAGCCTTGGATGGAAAATATGATACCGTGTGTACATTGATCCAAATGATGCCCGATTACAAAGATCTGAAGCCAACCGAAGTCATTGGAAGAATTGTTACTCACGAGATGTCTCTCAAGGATAAAGAAGTGCTTCACAACAAGTCAAATGGTGCTTACAAAGCCTCATGTGATGCTCCTACATCATCAACTGAGAAACAAACCTTCAATGAAGAATTGAGCCTAATGGTGAAGAACTTCAACAAGTTCTATAAGAGCAGAAGAAAGGAAAGAAGTTCCAATTCCAAGTCAACGTCCTACAATGACAAAAGATCTTCGAGTTGTGAACGTAATTGCTACAATTGTGGAAGACCCGGACACTACTCCAATGAGTGTACGGCTCCCTACAAAAGAAGAGAAGATTCACCTAAAAGAAGAAGTAGAAGAGAAGAATCACCACCAAGAGAGAGAAGGAGTAGAGATGATTGTTATGAACGAAGAACCTGTCGGAGAAGCAAGGATTCGGAAAGGAAGGACAAATCATCAAAGAGCTACACAAAACAAAGACATCAAGCTCATGTTGGTGAATGGGTATCCGGCTCCGACTCCGACCATCACTCTGAAAGAAGTTATCACTCTGACTCCGAATATAATCAAGATGAAGGTGTTGCCGGTCTATCACTTGTGTCAACCAACTCCTATGACATATTTGACTCACCAAATGAAGGAATTGGAAGATTCTTCATGGCTAAAGGCCCAAAGGTATCACACCCCGAGTATGTTGATTTCAATAGTGATGAAGATGATTTGCTAGGTGATGATGATTTACTTGTTGATAAATCTAGTTATGAAAACTATGATGAACTTGCTATTAATCATGCTAGTCAAGATAAAATGAATGACAATGATAAGAAGGAGATTTGTCGTCTAACTAGAGAACTAAATACTCTTAAGTTAGCTCATGAAACTACCTTGGAAGATCATCGAGAACTTTTAAAGACTAATGAGAAGTTACGCTTTGAAAAGCTCAACCTAGAGCAAGAGCATGAGTTTTTAAAGGCAATCAATGATGATCTTTGCAAGAAAAGTTCTTCTTACATTGCCAAGAATTTACTCTTGTCTACTTACATGCCACAAGTTAAATCTAGCAACAAAAGTAAGAAAGATTCTTCCTCTAGTAGTAACAATAATCATGCTAAATCCAATGTTGTTGCTTCTAGTAGTTCTATTGATTCCACTAATGATTCTCTTAGCCAAGTTACACTTGAGTAAGAAAATAGCTTATTGAAGGGAATTATAGAGAAAGGTGTTTACAAGAGCCTTGCCGGAAGTAAGCAATTTGAGGAAATTGTGCGCAAGCATGGAAGACACCGGAAGAACCAAGGTGTTGGTTTTGAACAAAAGTTCAATGCCAATGGAGTTGAGTGGGAAGAAGATCAATACCCCAAGACAAAGTTTGTTCCTCAACAAGAGAAGTATGATCCTACTTATTTCCAAGGGACACAAGCTCAAGATGATCTTCCACCACAAGACCACAAGCAAAAAGGCAAGGATAAGCTTCAAGAGGAGATTGATGCATTTGAAGAAGCTCCCAAGGCCTTGGTCAAGTGGGTTCCCAAGACTACATCAAGTTCTACTTCATCAAGTACGACTACAACCCCAATGATTCCCATCAAGATGATGTGGATTCCTAAGAAGAAGGACTAGAGAGTTCTTGAGGGTGACTCTGCTAACACACTTCACTCATATCATTTTGGCAAGAACAAGTGCAAACAACTTCCATATCTTGCACTAGTTCAAGGAGTCACAAACCCTCTTGTTGGTAAGACAAGGGACAAGGTAACCTAATGCTTTCATGGACATCATCGTGTGTGTACATCATTCTATGTCTATAGATATCCTTGCTTGTTCCTTGTGGGACTAACCTGTGTAGGTATTAAAAGTGTAACTCACTCCAATGGATTGCTCCGAATGATCTACATCAACATTGAGCGTCCACTTCTTCAACACCTACATGAAGTCATCATCGACAAAACCCAAGGTTAGTTCACCCCTCTTAGGGGGGATATCACATCTAGGGGGAGCTTCACTCTAAGAATTGAGCTAAAGCAACTCTAACGGTGTGAACACAACAATGCTTTATGTAAAAGTGGTAACCCCACTTGTGCTTAAACGATGAGTATGACCTATTATCAAATGTTCTCATTTGACTCCTAAGTCAATATACTCATATATAGATGACCTAGTCATCGCAAATTGATTGATAGATGCTAGAGTGTTTGTGCATGCTTTGTCACATATTTCATTTGCCATTTTATTGTGTGAGCATGTTGATTGCATATTTTACTCATTCGAGGACATCCACTTGTTGTTTTGATTGCTTGGCTCTTTCTCTTTTGCCAAGTGGATGGACAAGAATGCCTAAGAACCTTCTCTAGCTATCTATGCTTTTCTCGTCTCAAACTCTATTCATGCTACATCACAAAGCTTGATCAAGTCAGATTCAAACCACTCTGTGTGAGGAGCACTCGGAGTCCCCGATTCGTCATAGACTTAAACTTCCAAAACCTCTTTGTGCATTTCTGTATGACCGAGTCATCCATCTCGGTCAAACCGAGTTCACTAAGTTGATCTACTCGGTCACACTGATAGGGTCGGGATATATATATCCACGGGTGAGATTTTGGAAATTTCTTCAAAAGCCCTCAGCCCGCGCATATCCTGCTCTGCCTCCTCGGGTCTCTGGATCGTCTCCTCGCTGCCAGCAACCTCCCGCTGCTAGTTTCTGTCGCCGTCAATAGGAATCTGCTCCGCCGTTGCCGCCATAGCAAACTCCCGCTGAACTAGGGTATGAGGTCGACCCCTTGTGCTCTCTTTTTTACCTCCGATTCTAAGAATGAGGTCAATGCCATGATCTTTTGCCACGTATGAAATCAATCTATCCAGAGAAAACTTCCTTTAGATTAAGTTTGATTCAAAAATTTAGGGTTAGGTCTCCGTTGAACTCATCTCGGACCGACCAAATTGTAGAAATCGGTCTCACCGATTTATCTTAGGCCATTGCACATGCGCTTTTCGGTCTGACCGAAAACTACAAATCGGTGTGACCGAGTTCAATTCTCTGTGAAACCCTAGCAATCTCGGTGCCACCGAACTGTGACTCGGTCTGACCGAGTTCACTAGTGTAGGTTCCGAATGTTGCTTCGGTATCACCGAGTTTATCAATTCGGTAGCTCCGAAATAATTTCAGTAGAGAACTAAAACGAAGTTTTTGACTCATTTGTTTTGCAAAACTCTCCACTTTGTGATGCTCATCCACTCTACCTCATCTATATGTATTCACAGGGTTTGCTGTCAGTTTGCCTGCCAAGATGTCTGACCAGAGTGATAGCCAGACCATACCAGAAGAGCAAGTGCAAATGAGTGAGGGCACTAGTCCCTCAAGCAGTTGTGCTGAGGGCAGCAGGAGCACACCAAGTAACTTGCCCAAAGCAGCCACTAGATCAAGGAAGAAGAGAACCTCAGATTCCGAGGATGAGGATTATGTGGCTACTGAGGAGGAAGTGAGCTCCAAAAAGTAAGTGCTTAAGAAAGAGTATGGCACTGCTGCTGCAACCAAGCCAGGGATGAACAAGAAGGCACCAGAAAAAAGAGTTCCTATGTCTAAGGTCAGAGCCTCCACTCAAGAAACTATGGAGTTCACTAAACCCAAAGAGATAGAAGAAGGCAAGAAGAGAAAGGAGACGGTCAGGAAGAGCATTGCCAGAGTCATTGACAAGCCCTCCATGATGAAGATCCATCTGATGATGAAGAGGAAGAGGATGTTGCTCCACCACTCAAGTCACAAAAGCTTACGGGGGATGCAATCAAGTCAGGGGCTGCTACTTCTAAGCCCAAACCTGCTCCCAAAGCTGTTGCTCAAACCACCATGTCTGCACCCAAGAGAAGCACCAGAAACATTCATGCTGAGGAGAAGAACAAGGCCCCAATGCCTGAAATGGATGAAGAAGATGCTGAAGCCCAAGTGCTCAGAAAGCTTAAACCAAAGATTCTAGACCACAATGACACTCATCTAGTGGCAGAGGACATGAACATCAGAAAGGATGAAGGATTGAGACTTTGGAGACAGTCTGATCCATATGTTGTGAGAAGGAGAACTGCTTTGGACTATAGGTTCCACACCAAAGAACAACAAGATTTCTATGAGACCATTTTGCTTGACAAGAAGCCAATTGTCTATGATATAAGATGGGTTGATTGAAAATATATTAAAGAGAATGAAGATCACTTTCCAGGTTGACTTGATAATTTCAAAGCTTGTGGAGTTGATAAGTTTGTTGGACAGAAGCTCACCAAATGGAATGATGAGCTAATCATGCAATTCTACTCCACTCCTCATTTCTATCCAGATGGAAGGATAGTATGGATGTCTAAAGGTACAATGTACCAGTCAACTATTGAAGAATGGGAAAAGTTGATCAATGCTCCAAAAGACCATGAGGATGATTTGAATGTGTATGCCAAGAAGAAGAAAGACCACAACTCCATGGCAAGTATGTATAAGGAAATTCCCGATAAAGCCCTGGAAACTCATAAGTTGGGCTCAGTGAAATATTTGTTGTCTGGTCTGCCTACTATCAACACCATATTAAGGCATACTTTGTTGCCCAAATCTGGAGATCATAAGATGATCAGAGGACATTCAATCAACTTGTTGCACATTTTTTATGTGCCTCAAAAATTCAAGGTCATGAGTCTGATCGTAGAGACAATCAAGAGGACAACTGCTGACCAGAAAAGATCTTCTGGGTATGCTCCACACATTCAGGTGATCATCAACTCAAAGATGGGCACATGCACTTACTTGTTGGACAAGGAGAATTCACCTCTCTACCTAGAATTTGAAGACAACACAGTTGTAATGGATGAGAATGAACCTTCATCAGTGCAAGCACAAAGAGAAGAGAGCTAAGGCAAAGGCAGAAAAAGCTGCAAAGATGCCAACTGCTGAAGAGGCATCTCAAGTGTTCTTGAAGAGCAAACAAGATTAACTTGGATATCTGATCCAATCAACTTTGAGGATTGAGAAGGGCTTGACCACCCTGATTCAGAATCAGGAGAGCTTGGAGAGGATCATTGAACAAAAATTCTATGATCTTGATCTAAAAGTGACTGAGATGCAGACAACAGTTGAGCAGCTCCAGGAGGAAGCATAGGAGAAGAAAGGGAAGGCAACTACAAACGCTTTTTCGCGAGTGCCAAGAGGTCAGAGGTCTGCTATAGTGCGAGTACCAGACACTAGAGCTACCACATCAGCACCAGCAGCTACAGCTTCAGTGCCACCTCCAGCAACCACTCCACCAGCTCCAACTACATCGACTGATTCCTTCGTCCTTGGAGTTCTCTCTTCACCACCTCCCGAAGACCAAGCCTGAGAGACGCATAGCACTATGCATATTTGAACTTTTTGGTAACTTATTGCCAAAGGAGGAGAAATATGTATAGATCATAAGCTTCAGGAGAGAGTGTTGCTTTTTGTCTCTCTTGCTATTTGTTTGGTTGAACTTTATTGTGTGCTTGTTTGATACCTTATGTCCTTGTGTGAGATACTTGTATGATCATGTGTTTGTCCATATGCTACTTCAATGTTTGCTTGGATGATATTATCTCTTATATCCATATATGATCATTCACTTTGCTTGGTGATGAGTACATGCTTTTAATTGTTATCATTTTGAGCACTCCACCAAGATGTATGTGACATGGAAGAGTAACCCATGATACTAATCGATTGTGCATTTGCATTCAGAAGCAAATATTAAATAATGCACAAATTTAGGGGAGCTCTTTCTTAGCACATACTTCTCAAAGCGACGATGTATTTCAATCTTATTATCATTTGTCAAAGCTTTGATCTATATATTGTCATCAATAACCAAAAAGGGGGAGATTGAAAGTGCAACTATCCCTGTGTGGTTTTGGTAATTCTTAACAAGATGCTCATTGAACTAATGTTATTTCAAGATGAATATTTCAGAAAAGTTCAATGATTGGCATGGCATGGATTAGGAATGTGGACCCTTCAAAATGCTAAGGACAAAGGATTGGCTCAAGCTCTAAAGCTCAAGACTCTACATTTTCTATTTCAGTGATCCAAGATCACATTGAGTCCATAGGAAAGCCAATACTATTAAAAGGGGATGAGGTGTTGCTTAATGGCTTGCTTGCTCAAGATGCTTAGTGATATGCTCCAAAGCCCTCAACCACTTTCTCATATCCACATATGTCCCAAACCAAAAGTCAAACTCGGCCCCACCGATTTGATCTATCCGGCGCCATCGAGTTTATTTGACATAGCCACTGCGAGAAACCCTAGTCACTTCGGTCTCACCGATTGGGATCTCCGTCTCATCGAGATGGGACTGCAAACCCTCTGTTTCCCTTCGTAACGTTTCGGTCTAACCAAGATGAGCGACCAGTCCCACCGAGTTCGCAATGCAAACTCTCGGTTTCCCCTTCGCAACGTTTCAGTCCCACCGAGATGAGCGAATCGGTCCCACCGAGTTTGCCTGACCAACTCTCTGGTTAGCTTATTACAAGAGTCGGTACCATCGAGTTTGTGTAATCGGTCTCACCGAGATTACGTTATGCCATAACCCTAAAGAAATCGGTCCCACCGAGTTGACATGTCGGTCCCACCGAAATGCCTAACGGTCACATTATGAACTAAATCGGTCTGACCGAGTTTTCTGATTCGGTCTCACCGATTTTGGTAAATTGTGTGTAACGGTTAGATTTTGTGTGGAGGCTATATATACCCCTCCACCCTCTCTTCATTCAGGAGAAAGCCATCAAAACATTCCTACACTTCCAGCATTCATTTTCTGAGAGAGAACCACCTACTCATGTGTTGAGGTCAAGATATTTCATTTCAACCACATAAATCTTGATCTCTAGCCTTCTGCAAGTTGCTTTCCACTCAAATCATCTTTTCACCAAATCCAATCCTATGAGAGAGAGAGTTGAGTGTTGGGGAGACTATCATTTGAAGCACAAGAACATGAAGTTCATCATCAACACACCATCTATTACCTTTTGGAGAGTGATGTCTCCTAGATTGGTTAGGTGTCACTTGGGAGCCTCCGTCAAGATTGTGGAGTTGAACCAAGGAGTTTGTACGGGCAAGGAGATCGCCTACTTCGTGAAGATCTACCCTAGTGACGCAAGTCCTTCGTGGGCGATGGCCATGGTGGGATAGACAATGTTGCTTCTTCGTGGACCCTTCTTGGGTGGAGCCCTCCGTGGACTCGCGCAACCGTTATCCTTCGTGGGTTGAAGTGTCCATCAACGTGGATGTACGATAGCACCTCCTATCGGAACCACAGATAAAAAGTCTCCGTGTCTACATTGCGTTTGGTCCCTCAAACTCCTCCCTTTACCTTCATGTGCAATGTTTTACATTCCGCTGCTATACTCTTAGAATTGCATGTGTAGGTTGATTGCTTGACTTGTCTAAAGTTGCTAAAATCTACCAAGACATAAAATTGGGAAAAAGCTAGATTTTTATTTGGTCAAGTAGTTTAATAACCCCCC
>NC_041381.1:616734782-616738586 GCF_002162155.2 Triticum dicoccoides
CCCTCTGACATACTTTCGATCCTACAATGACGCAGGGGATATCAAGATGGAGCTTCACATTTCTGTGCACAGTGCCAGAACATAAGATCACCAATTCAGGCTGAAGCGCAGCAAGCTAGCTGCCATGCTAGCGAAGCAAATGCATTTGCAGGAGGCGACGTTTTTAACAGACAATCTGACGCTAGCAAAGGCAGCCGCAGCAAGACATCCAATGAATCATCCTGGGCATTGGGAAATCAGATCATCTCTTGTAGATTTCTGTGCATTTACAAGTACTTTATCAACTCAGGTCTATCATATATCCAGAATCTTTAACAATAGTGCCCACACCTTTGCTCAACAGGCGATTAGTCATGACAATGTAGGTAGCACGGTTTTTAGTTGCAATAGTCCTGCCCATATTAGAATGCAATGCCCTATGTTACATTGTATTGCAGATTTTATCCCAGAGGGCTTTGTTATCATCAATGTAATCTGTGCTTGAATGGAATATATGGAGCCTCTGGCGCCTTTTCTTGTTAATAAAAAGAAATACTGTGGAAACCCAACCCTGCTGACTGGTACAGCTACAGCATGCAGACTACAGAGATCGATCCCGAATAGTGGCCGGTTTAGTACGAGCTAATATAAGTCGACATCTATCGATCACACGCACGTAGGCATTGTTTGCTTGTCCATGCATGTGGGGATCGACCCATCATGTATACAGGGAAAAGCTAGTTTCGTAGCCATGCATGTGATCGATGCGGCGCATGACTCCGAATTATTGAGGCGAGGGTTCCTTCTCTGTAGCCTGTGCACTCTAGTCTGTACTCTACACGTATCGATAGGCTCCACACAACTGGAGCTCATTGATCCGTTGGTTGCTCATAGGGTTGGTCGACAGTATTCGTCGGCCGAGCAGGCGCAGTACGTGCTGCCGATCGATGAGTTCTTGTACGGTACACTGCATGCAGCTGAGCTGAGAGATCACCACCCGAGTGCCAGTGAGCGAAGCATCGTATGATTGGTCATCTGGGGCTGGGAGCCACCTCCTGCCCTGGATGGCCGGCTTTCTCCTCGTCGCTCGTTGCCACAACGAGATGACCCGCTGCAGCTAGCTACATACTGGCTCTACGATGCGTACACGTATACGTATGCATGGAGGGTACGTGCGTGCGTGCACATGCAGGTGTGGGATCGTGCGTACAGGCGGGAGACAGGAGCATCTGGGCGTACTGTAGCGAATTTTTGTTCGTTTTGGACTGGAGTGAAGCATGCATTCAAACCGGAGGAGGAAGAAAAGGTGCCTGGCCGGCCCGAGTTTTCCAAAGACAGATCGGTGCACATGTGGTGGATCACCCAGTCCCACTCCCACTACCCGGCCAATATCTACAGGGAAGACGCACAGTGCGGCGATCGATCGATGGATCGATCGGAGGCTCGTGCATTGAATCGCTCGTCCGATATATCCCCTCGACCCGGCCGTCGTACCCGGGATGCAGACGAAGCTAGACAAGGGAGAGCTCCAGCTCCGGCTCGTGTGTGTGCCGTGGAGGGGCAGGCAGGCATGCAGTGCGTACGCGGCGCCAGGGGGCCATCACCTCACCGGCCGTATCATGGGCACGCATGCATGCATGGCGAGGCGAGGCGACGTCCCAGGTGATGTGACAAAAGATACCTGACGGGCCCTCCGTGTTGGGCGAAAGTTGACCGGAAAAGCAGAGGCTGAGATGACCGATCGCGCCCTCGCCTTCACGGCGTGCAGCTGCAGGCGCAGGCCGAGACGAGACGGACAGGCGGCATGTGCGCGCGCACGTACCCGGACAAGGAGCCATGGGCCGGCGTCGCGGGCAGCGAATCATTCCGTCCATCCATCCCTAGTTTTCTACGCCGGCCGTGTCTGGAACAGGCCATCCATGCCGGTCCGTCCATCGACATTAACGCACGATTTTGGTTTTTGGAGCACGTAGTAGCTGGGGGCTAGCTAGCTGCGGGCCTGCACGTACCGTTCCTGGCTGAGAGTAGTTGGGTTCCTGATGATGAAGGGGATCGAGTAATAGCCGATCTGAACTGAACTCCGGGAATGATTGTGCGTCGCGCTTCACTGCCGAACCAGAGATTCAGAGTCGGCTGGGCTTCAAATAGATAGCATGCCGTGTCACATGAGGTTCAGAGCTCGGCCATCCGACGTGTAAATCGATTCGTCTCCAGCTTTATGCATGTAACAGCTACGCTGACGAGTTGTCGATGGAATCCGGAGGCCTAGGCCAGGCCCCTACCTCCAGCAGTCCAGAAAGAGGCCACGTATACGGAACCATATCAAATTGATGGTAGGCCTTGTATCAAGCCTGAAAGCAGAGGCGCACAGCGCACATCATGTAGCATATGATATCAGAACGAACGAGGCAAGCATGCTGAAAGCGGGCAGGCCATGTTTATACACGGACGCGGTGGACTGTGCATGGGCTCATTCAGGTCCCATCAGCTGCACGCGAGCCTCATTCAGGGCGTAAACAGTCCCGTGCCAGCAAAGAAGAGAGAAGTTTCACCGGATTGGAACCCGACGGAGGGTCGCAAGTCACGAGCTGTGGCGCTGTAGCCAAAGTAATGGTGCTGCCAAGGGAGATGTCTGAATGCAACGAGGCCAACTCCAGCGCACGACTCCAAACGGATGTCCGTTTTGTTCGGACTCTGTCCCCAAGCGCACATGATTATTCGTTCAGTTGCGCAAAGCAATGGCTGGCGTTTGGCGCCGTTGAAAACGAAATAAGCTTTGGACGCATGGTTTTCGCAGGAGTGTTTTGATCTTGCATTTCTGAAGCAACCATGTCATCTTGCTTTCCTATGTGTTCTGTTGTTACAGAAAACGGTGGTCTCCTGCTGCGCATATTTATATTTTTGTTTTGTTTGAATGTTACATACGTACAGAGCAGAAATGAACAAAAAGGAGAACCTCTAAGTAGCTATGAAAATCCATGCCTGAAAATTGTGCACAAGCCTTCCCACTAGCTCTGTGTCTGTGGAGCTTAACCTCGTCTCTGAATCTATGCCTACAACTGTACAAATTAGGCACTTTCCCTGTAAAGATAAGATCATTTCTTCTGCACCAAATCACCCAGGTTATAACATGCACCACCTCCAAGAAGAATGGCTTTGCTAGATTCTGCCCGTTGCTCTAACTGGAGCTCCATTGCCTCTACTAGCTGCATTCCACCCCTTTCATCTATTGCACGCTGAAGATCTTCCTTCTTGCCCTCTGCTGCACGAACTGTATCAATCCTAGCATTACCAACAAGGAACCAGTGAGCAACTGGAAACTCCACATACTCCCAACTACCAGCGCTGGAAATGTAGTTTATCAACCAAAACAGATCAGAAAAATGAGAACTTTGTTGCAGGAAAAAGCCTTCAAATTAATCAAACAAAAGCATAGGAGGCAGGAACTTACACCGTGTTTGGTGCAATTGTAAAACACCCAGCCGTCCTGGTCGTCAGTGGTGGAGATGTAGAACTTCACCGGCTTGCCATAGTCAAGGGAAAATGATGATCGGCAATTCAATTGCCCTGCCACGGAGGCCTGACTGGATCGAGCTTGAGGAGGACATGGTGAGAATGGAGACCATAGCGGCTGGCAATGGCGAGGCACGAGGCGGCCGGCGACGACTAGTTTGGAACTAGGGATTTGGGAGGAGATGACAAGAGGATCGGGCCTGGTCGGGCGAGAGTATGGTCCGAGTCGGACCGTCCGACGCACCACATCCTGTTTTGTTACAACTTATCGTGCACGCGTACGGGCAATGCCACGCAGGCCCGGCCCCTGAG
>NC_041381.1:616738828-616762371 GCF_002162155.2 Triticum dicoccoides
GCTGCCAGCAGGCCCCCCGCTCCTGGTTTCCTTCCTTACTTCAATATTTCCTTCCTTAATCTTCGATTCTAAAATAGGGGTATTCGTAGTGGCAAGAAATAAAATCTACTCTCGCGGCATTACAACACTCAAATGCTTGGCGCCCGCCAACGCCCAAAGCGACAACTCCTCTTTTATCTTACTAATGACGACTGTCGTAGGTGCGGCGGTGTTGCGGAAAACTCTAGCATTGCGCTCCGTCCAAATTTCCCAGGAGATTAGCATCATTAGTGAGGCGAGCGTCTTGGGGGATCAGAACGAAGATATACGTTTCCATTCCACCATTCCCACACCGAGCTCCTCGCTGACCAAGTAGTAGCCTGAGTGTGATCCATGCCAAGCCAGCGAAGAATATCGTTCCACACACGAAGGGTGTAGCGACATTGGAACAGTAAGTGGGCTGCCGTCTCTGGGCTTTGCTTGCAAAGCGGGCATAGCTCGCAGTTGGGCCACCCACGTCGAGCAAGGCGGTCCGATGTCCAGATTCTATCTTGAAGTACAAGCCATGCGAAAAATTTGCACCGCGGAGGAGCCCACACCTTCCACACCGATAGGACCATGGCTGACGTAGTTAGGCCCTCAAACTGCGCCTTGTAAGCCGAGGAAGCTGAGTACGATCCGTCCTTGGTGAACTTCCAAATAATGGAATCCTCCACGTCCTCATCCAGAGTGACCGAGTCAATCTTCTCCCAAAGTGCGACGAACTGGTGGACATGGTCTACTGTGAGACCGTCGGAGAAGTCAATATGAGAGATCCAAGTGTTGTTTGTTAAAGCCTGTTTGACCGAGCAGTTTTTCCTTCGGGAGAGGTCGAAAATGCCAGGCGCTAAGTCCCGTGGGCGCATGCCATCAAGCCAGGAGGAGTTCCAGAACTTAGCCACATGCCCATTGCTAACTGTGACGAAAGTGGCAGCTGCAAAAAAGTCCCTGTCTTCATCAGTGCATGGCGTACCCATACCAATCCACGGTCTTGTGGGCTCTTGCCACTCGAACCAGAGCCATCGAAGCCTAAGAGCCTTAGCAAACTTGTCCAAGTTGAGCACACCTAAGCCACCGTGCTTCTTAGGCTTGCAAACAAGGTCCCAATTGACTTTGCATTTCCCACCAGAAACCTTGTCAGTGCCCGCCCAAAGATAGGCGCGACGGATAGAATCAATCTTTCTAAGGACCTTAGCTGGGATGTTGAGCGGCGTGAGGTGGTAAATGGCAATGGTAGTGAGAACAGCTTTGACAAGGACGGCCCGACCGGCGGTAGCGACATGTCTTCCTTGCCACGGAGGGAGTTTGCCGGCCACCTTATCCTCAAGGTGCTGAAAGTGGATCCTCTTCAGGCGCTTAACCGATAACGGTAGTCCAAGATATCTCATTGGAAAGGACGTGCGGACAGCCGGAAAAACATGAAGAATGTCTTGAAGATCGACACCTTCACAACGAATCGGGGCGACAAGGCTTTTAGCACAGTTAGTGACTAAACCGGTAACCTCTCCAAAGGAAGCCAGGATAGAAACAAAAAACTGGATGTCCTCCTTGATGGGCTTGACTAAGATGGCTGCATCATCAGCATAAAGAGAGGCACGAATGATCGTTGTCCTACCACAGAGAGGATGGAGATGCCCTTGAGATGTAGCCTTGTTTAGGAGATGGTGCAGGGGGTCAATTGCCAGCACAAACAGTAACGGGGAGAGCGGGTCACCTTGCCTAAGACCGCGGCCATGCTTCAGAGGGTCACCCAAAATTCCGTTGATCCAGACCCTTGAGGAGGATGTGGAAAGGAGTGCCGAAACCCAGTCACGAAATCTGCTCGGGAAGCCCAAGTGCCTTAGAAGATCCAAGAGGAAATCCCACCGCACGGAGTCAAAAGCTTTCTTGATGTCAAGTTTGAATAGTAGCATCGGCGTCTTGTTGCGGTGGAATTTCCTTGCCAAGCTTCTCACATACGTGAAATTATCATGGATGCTCCTCTTCTTGATGAAGGCACTTTGAGTATTAGAGACAAGGTTCTGCATGTGTGGTGCAAGTCTGGAGGCCATGACCTTAGCAATAATCTTGGCAATGGCGTGGATGAGGCTAATGGGACGGAAATCTGAGATGCATTCCGCCCCATCCTTCTTTGGAATGAGGGCAATGTTTGCGGAGTTGAGCCAATGAAGGTTGGATGTATGCAAGCTCGAGAAATGGTTGACTGCGTTCATAATGTTGCCCTTGATGATTTCCCAATAGTCCTTGAAGAAGGCCCCGGTGAAGCCGTCCGGACCCGGCGCTTTGTCACTCGGCATATCAAAGATCGCCTTCTTGACCTCCTCTTCCGTGAAGGCAGCCCCAAGGTCAGAGAGATCGCAAGCGGGGGTTGGGATGTGATCCCAGTTGATATCAATGTTGCGGGGCGTCCCCCTCTTGCTGACCTCTGCGAAATGGTTTTGGATGATGGATTTTTTATGCTCATGCTCTGTGACCCATCCACTGTTATGCCTAAGGCGGTGAATGAAATTCTTGCGCCTTCTATGATTGACTCGGAGGTGAAAGAAACGAGTGTTGGCATCTCCATCTTTGAGATTGGTAATTCTCGAGCATTGCCTTTTCCGCGCATGCTCGAGCACGGACAAGCTAACCACCTTGCGCTTGAGCCTCCTACGAATATCCAGCTCCTCTGCACTCAAAGGATGGCATTCTTGGGCCACATCCAGACGGAGAATGACCTCTAGGGCCATATGTATTTGTACCTTCGAATGCGCAAATATTGTCTTGCTCCATTTCCTAAGCACCTGACTTGTCTTCTTCATCTTGTGGAAGAGGATGTGGTAAGGATCTACATGGTGCACCGCTTGGTTCCATGCACTGTTGACGACCTCCTTGAATCTGGGCATCTTGATCCAAAAGTTTTCAAAGCGGAATGATTTGGTCCTCGGTGGCCCTTTGTCATTTGCGAGGAGGAGAGGGCAATGGTCGGAGAGCGACGAGGAGAGAGCATGTAGGAGGTGTGTGCCAAAGTCCAGGTCCCATTCTTCATTGCAGAAAAAGGAATCTAGCTTGCTTAAGGTTGGGTCGTTTCGCTCATTACTCCACGTAAACTTCCTGTTTTGAAGATGTATCTCTTTTAGCTCGCACGCATTGAGGGCGTTACGGAAGCGAACGATGCGAGTTCGGTCAACATTCGCATGGTTCTTGTCTCTCGCGCGGTAAATTTGATTAAAATCCCCATTAACCAACCACTTTTCGCCAGGGTGGGGCTTCTCGCTGACCAATTCTTGGAAGAAGCCGTCTTTAAGGTTGCTTCTCGTCGGGCCGTACACGGTTGTGAGCTTGAAGGATTCACCCGACGAGGATAGGGAGACTTTGGCTGAGAGGAAGAAAGCACCAATGTTTACATCTTGGATTTTGACAAAATGTTCGTCCCAGAGAAGAAGGATTCCGCCTCGAGTGCCAACAAATGGGCGTTGAGCAAAACTCTTTAACCGATGTCCCCCTAGAAAAGAAGCAATGAACGGGTCGACATTCTGGAGCTTGGTCTCCTGGAGACACACAATGTGACACGGAGTGGCGGTGATGGTCTCATGGATGGTGGCGCGGCGATCAGACAGTTCAAACCTCGGACATTCCAGCACAAAATACTCAAGTTTTGGTCTAACATAATTGATAGCAGATTACACCATGGCCAACCTTGACAGAACTAGCATCATGAACACGTGGGAGCGTCACTAGAGCAGAATTACTTGACAGCAGATAGCAGATTACAACATGGTCAAGCTTGGCAGAACTAGCATCAGGAACACATGGAAGCGTCACTAGAGCAGAATTACTTGACAACAGCAAACAAACATGTACGTAAGCCTCGCCAGGGCAGGTAGCAGCGATCACCAGGACCAGCAGCAAACAGGCGAACACTCTAAGGGTTGTTGCTATCATTGGAAACAGAGTACGACCACAGTGGCTGGCCTCGACCAGCTTACGCCGCCTCCTCGGCGACCTCCTCTCCAGGCCGCTGCAGGTCCGGTCCAGCTTCACCACCATGCTCCACAAGCGCATCTTCGACTGCCTGCGCCAGGTCGCAGTCGAGGTCGAACAGGGCTCTAAGAGCAGAAATTGTGATGTCCGGCAGCCTCCCCTGGAACATGGCGACGAACTTGCCGATGGCCTCTTCGGTAACCTGCTGGCCCTCGTCGATGATGCCCATGTGTTGGCAGAGCAGCCTCTCTGCCATCTGTGCAACCGGCATCGCCCTCTTCTTGGTCTGAAGACGCGGACTGCGCCTGCTCAGGTTGAAGCCCGAAACGCCTGCCAGCGTCTTCCGTCGAGCCGCGGGCCGTCTTGGAGGCGTGGAGCTAGGTGCAGGAAGCAGGGGTGGCTGACGAGCCACAAACAGCGGGGAGTGCACATCGGACGCTGCCTGGCTCCCAGGCGGGCTTGACATCGGGATGTGGACGGTACGGCTGGACACGAGCCGAGCCGAGTCGAGTTAGGTCCGAGCCATGTTTTAGCTCGCTCTGGAGCGGCTCGGCTCGGCTCGGCTCGGAAAACCAACGAGCTGCATATGGGTGGCTCGGCTCGTTTTTGCACTGATTCGGTCCAGCCCGAGCGGCTCGTGAGTGGACAGAGGAGTCTTGGTACATGCTGTACTGCTGTGTGCTTGAGTGGCCAGCGACGAGCCAGAGCAGAGCATGGTGTATTTCATGCCTGCGTGCGTTCGCGCCGACGACGGCAATGCATGGGCGCGCCGATCAGCGGAGTCGGGTTGTCCTGCCCCTGCGGCATGTTGCCCAGCGCCGCCGCAACGTCACCCCTCCTCATCTTGCTTGGAAAGAGAACGACAGATTGATGGATGGCGTTGGGAAGAAGAAGAGATTGTAAGGAGCGACCTATGTGTGCGGCGGCGGCGGCGGGGATGGTGCTGGATGTGGACTGGCGCTTTCTGTGCCTTGCTCGTACCCTAATGCGCTAGCGATTGCAATGGACGGTGGAATTGGGCTGGGCCGCAACCGAGTCACCGAGCTGGACCGGCCGAAACTCGGCTCGGCTCGGTCGCGAAACGGGCCTGCTTTCAGACCTTGGCCCGCTCGATTATACTATCGAGCCGAGCTGTAATGGGCCGAGCTGGAGCGAGCTTCGGGCCGAGCTGAAAAGCTCGCTTGTACGTCCAGCCCTAGTGGACGGGTGTGACCGGCTCAGGCTCCACGGTCGGCGAGGGAGCAGCCCGGCGGGGCTGCCAGCTGCTAGGAGAGGAGGACGGCTGCAGATGGATGACGTCACGTCCCGTTGTGCGTGGGGAAGCGGGTGGCTGCACCTCAATGACATTGCTTCCCAATGAGCGGGGGGAAGCCAGCTGGGTCTCCGGCGACGCGGGGCGTGAGTGCTTGTGTCTGTACTGATGCTAAAAAAAAACTAGGGATAGTTATTATTGAAGACAATCGTTACTTATTTCCTTAATCCACGGGAGTACTAGCGTACAACCAAGTCATACGCTGTCGAACAGACGCTAGAAGCGAGAGAAATGATAGCCCGCTGCGTGGAGATTGATACTCATCTCCTGTGCGTGCATGGCGCCGCTGCCTAGAGTCGGAGCAGGACTGAATCGGAGGAATGCCGGACTGCCGGAGATAACCACGTCGTTGTCGCTCATGCGACCACGCCGACTCTCCGAGATACGAGATCGCGTACAAGATACAGAGAAGAGAAAGTATGTCTCTTATCTTCGTTTATAGATGTAGTTTATGCCATATGAGGTTTTACCATGATGATTGATCAAATTTATAAATGATCATCCATATGGCCTCTTCACTGTTGCAACTGGCCATAGATAATTGAATTATTAGATACTGTTTATACATATAGATACCATTGGGATTATTAATTTTAAGTTCGACAACATGCTAATAGTAGCCATGGACGATAAAGTAATACTAATATCTAAAATATCTTATATTAGTGTGAGTATTTTGAAAGAAGAGATTTGTAGGTGTAGATACACCTATTAAGAAAAATATCTAGAAAAAACATTTCGAAATGTCAAAAAAATATGGACAATAATTTCGCGTGTACATCTAGACATTCTATGTTCCCACACAATAAATAAAAAAGAAAGAACATTTATTGTGGCATGTATAAAAAAAATTGAATTTCGCGTGTACATCTAGACATTCTATGTTCCCACAAAAAATGTCCCTTTTCACCGGAACTTTGTACATGAACATATAATGTCCGGATGTACACGCATGATTTTTTTTCTCATTTTTTAACATTTTAAAGTGAGTATTTAGACAATGGGTGCATCTACACCTATGAACCAAATTGAATTTTCGGTGAGACAGAAAACTACTCCTACTATATTTCCTCAAGGGCCTTGGGATTTAGTTTCGCCCCGGGCCCCGAAACCTCAGGACCGGCCCTGATGCCACGCTGCCCACGCTGAGCGAGCCCAAGTTTTTTTAGATAAGAGGCCTACGGCCGGGCGTTAAATTAATGACGCCTTTATAGTCTTTGGAAATTTACTGAAGGGCTCGTATTGTACCCTAGCCATTTAGGGTTTCCTACGTACGGCGGCCGCCCCGCCGGAATCCACCAAAAACTGACCTAGAGACTGGCCCCTGCCTCTCTCCACGTCGGAGCAGTCTTGTTAGGAGCTTCCCCTCTTGCCCTGCGGAGGAGGGGAGTCATGGCTGCGCCGGCGGCAGCAATGGATGGATTGGGAAGCCGCGGAGCGGAGGAAGGTGCACCAGAGATGAGGAGACTGGATCAGGCAGAAAAACTGGATGAACTGTTGCAGTGCCTGGAGATCACGAAGGAGGAAGATGGTGCAGTTGACATCTCGGGATTGATTGGACGCCCGGTATAGGAAACACGTTGGGCGGTGGTACTTAGGGTTTGTGCGAAAACCCCGTTCAGCCATACGTCGTTCTTTACGACCATACATGTGGCATGGGTGTGCGCAAAGGAGGTCAGATTCAAGCCGATGGACGATTATACGTTCACTGCTGAATTTCAGTGTTTCGGGGATTGGAATAGTGCGATGCATGGGGGTCCTTGGCTCTTTAGGCATCATGCGGTGATAATAGAGGAATATGATGGGATTACAAATACTGAGACAGTTCCTATGGACTCGATCAGGGTGTGGACTCGAATCATGGGGCTCCCAGATTTGCTAAGGAATGAACCAGTTGCAAGGGCTATGGCATCAAAGATGGGGGAAGTGCTTGAGCTTGAACTAGGTCTAAATGGTGCTGAATATGGACAGTTTGTACGAGTAAGAATCAAGATGAAAGTTGCAAAACCACTCCTCAGGTTCGTCTCGGGGAATGTGGAGGCTGGAAAAACGACACAATTATTAGAGTGTTGTATGAAAAACTACCACGTTTCTGTGCAAATTGTGGTACTATTGGACATATTGCTAATCAGTGTGGTGATGGTGTGCATGACTACTCCAAGTTCCAGTATGGAGACTTCATGATGGTGGCTCCAGAAGATATGTGGTTTCAACCTACGAAGGAGTATGTTGTGCACCCAGGAGCTAGCTCTACGAGAGGTAGAGGAGGACGGACCAACCAAGCAGGAAGGAATGAACGAGGAGGCCATTCAGGTCAGGAGGTTCCCAACTCCTCGGGCGCAAATAACCATGTCAACAGTGGAACTAAGTACGTTCCGAGGGAGCGGACGGGGGCAAACATGGGAGACATAGAGGATAAACACCCAAGGAAGAGACTAGCTATTACAGCAGAGTCTCCCAAACAATTACTGTTAACAAACGGGGAGAAGGTAGCTGATTTGGTGGACAGGATTGAGCTCCGGGCTAGTAGCATCACTGCAGATACCTCCCCTCTGAAGGTGCAGGAGAAGAAGAGGTATAATAAAGACGATGGTCCAGCAGATATGGAAAAGTCAGGATCGGCGGCTCCCTTTGAGGGTGACCGCCGCCAACAATGAAAATATTGAGCTAGAGTTGTCGGGGGTTAGGATCGCCCTCGGCAATTCGATCGCTGCTAGAACTTCAACGGTAGCATGATCCAGATGTCCTTTTCCTCTCGGAGACACACATTAATGAGTCAAGCAGGGAAAGGTTGCGAGTTAAGCTAGGGTATGATAGTAAATTTGTTTCTCCCAGCAATGGTAGACGCGGAGTTTTGATGATGTTGTGTAAGAATAATATCAATATGCAATTAAATTACTTCCATGATAATTCATTGACGTTGTTGTGAGAGGAGATGTTCCCAGTCATGATTGGAGTCTGACTGGTATGTATGGAGAACCAGTTGGAGAAATAAACACCGTACATGGAAACAGTTTCGTGATCTACAAGCCAAGAGTTCCCTGCCTTGGGTGGTCATAGGGGCTTGAATGAAATTTTGTACTCTTCAGAGAAAGATGGAGGGAATGCAAGACCCTTGCCATATATGACGGTGTTTAGGGAATGCTTGTTCGATTGCTTGCTGGAAGATCTTGGTTATATTAGTAACAGATTCACCTGGAAGAGAGGGGGGACAAGAGAAAGACTAGACAGAGTTGTTGGGAATGAGGGATGGTCCAGTATGTTCCCAGAAGCTGGTGTTCATCACTTGGCGATGGGAGGCTCTGACCATCATCCAATTATGATTGATACAACCACATATACGATTCCTTCTATTGGGAGGGGACGACGAAGCAGAAGGATTGAGGCAAAATGGCTCAGGGAGGAGGCAGTGGGAGATATGGTGGCAGCAGCATGGGATCACTCCCCGCCAAACACTTCAATCATGGCTAAGCTCGAAACAGTTCATAATGAGTTGCATGAGTGGGATAGAAATGTTTTGAAGGTGACGCGCAAGAAAATAAAAGATCTGACGCGCGAACTCGACCGCATTCTGGCGGGACCTATGTACGAGCTTTCTACTCGTCGGCAGCATGAAATAACATTGCAATTGGAGACTGCGCTGGAACAAGAAGAAGTGTATCATATGCAGCGGAGTCGAAGTGATTTCCTGAAATATGGAGACCGAAACACATAATTTTTTCATAAGAATGCGTCAGCTAGAAGGAAGAAAATACCATTCTAAAGCGTAAGGATGCGAATGGTGTGGTCAGGGAGGGCAATGAGGAGATGAAGCCGCTGATACAGTCTTATTTCTCAAATCTCTTTACATCAGAGGTTCTTGGTACTGATGAAACACTACTCAACAGAGTTCTGCCCAAAGTGACTCAGGCCATGAATGACTCCTTGCTGAAGCCGTATACAGCAAAGGAGGTGAGGAAAGCAATGTTTAGTATTGGTGATTTTAAGGCTCCGGGAACGGACGGGTTGCATGCAATTTTTTACAAGAAGTTTTGGCCAATTGTGGGTGATCAGGTAACAGAAGCTGTGTTGGATGCACTGAATAACAAAATCATCCCACATGGTTGGAATGAAACAGCGGTGGTGCTTATTCCAAAGGTGGAAAGCCCTGAACTTATCTCACAGTTCAAGCCAATAAGTTTATGTAATGTCGCCTATAAGGTAATCTCCAAAGTCTTAGCCAATAGACTGAAAGTGTTATCACCAGACATTATATCTCAGACCCAGAGCGCCTTTGTGCCGGGTAGACTCATTACTGACAATGTGTTAGTGGCTTATGAGTGTTTCCATGCCATTAAGAAGAAGAGGCAATGGAACAGTGGCTTGTGTGCAGTGAAGCTTGACATGCACAAAGCCTATGATCGAGTTGAGTGGAATTTTCTCAGGGATATGATGATCAAGTTGGGTTTTGACACCTCATGGGTGGAGATGATTATGGCCTGCATTACTTTTATTAATTACATGATTTGGTTCAACTCGGATGAAACAGAGGCGTTTACCCCATCCAGGGGCTCAGGCAAGGGGATCCTTTATCTCCTTATCTATTCTTGATATGTGTTGAAGGGTTATCCAGTCTACTAGCACATGAAGAGGTGGTAGGTGGTATCCAAGGAATTAGGGAGTGCCGTAGTGCACCATCAGTTTCACACTTGTTATTTGCTGATGACTCCCTGAACCTAATAAGGGTGGATACGTTGAATGCCACGTCGCTCAAGAATGCGCTAGACTTGTACTATGCTAGCTCGGGTCAACTGGTAAGTGATGCAAAATCCAGTGTTTTTTTCAGTCCAAACGCTTTGGTGGAGGTACGAGCAGAGGTTTGCACACAGCTTAATATTGTTTCAGAGGCTATTTCTGATAAGCACTTGGGACTACCGTCGAAGGTTGGAATCGACCGCAGTGACAGTTTTCAACACCTGGTTGATAGAGTATGTGCGCTCATTAACATTTGGATCAAAAAAATGCTCTCGATCAGTGGCAAGGAGACGTTACTAAAAGCCATGGCACAGGCGATTCCAGTCTATGCCATGTCTGTTTTTAATATCCTCAAAAATATTTGTAAGGCTATTTGCGATGCTATCGCTAGATATTGGTGGGGAGACACTCAGAATAAGAAAATACACTGGAAAGCATGGTGGAAGATGTGTATCCCGAAAAATGAAGGAGGCATGGGATTCCGAGATCTGTACAGTTTCAATAGAGCCATGTTAGCTAAGCAATGTTGGCGGTTATTATCTGATCCGGATTCGTTATGTGCTCAAGTCTTATGAGCAAAGTATTATCCAGATGGGGACTTGATGCATACTACTCTGAAAAAGGTGCATCTTATACGTGGCAAAGTATCATGGCAGGTATGAAAACCTTCAAGGAAGGGGCGATCTGGCGGGTTGGGGATGGTGCATCAATTGACATTTCGAAGGATCAGTGGATTCCCACAAGCCATGATCGGAAGGTAATGACCCCAAGGGGGCATTGTTTGTTACAGAAAGTACAAGAACTAATTGATCCAATATCTGGAAGTTGGGATGAACAATTATTAAGGGAAATTTTTTGGCCAGTGGATGCTGAAAGAATATTGCAGATACCACTATCATCTCATGGCCAGTCTGATTTTATTTCATGGCGTTTTTCAAAGTCGGGATGTTTTACGGTTCGTTCTTCTTATCACATCACTTGGAAATCTGAGTACAGAACGCGGGCTCGGATGAATGTTGGAGCAGGAAGAGTGGATCCACATCCGGTTTGGAAGGTCCTTTGGGGCAGGACAGTGACCCCTAAGGTAAATGTGTTTAACTAGAGAGTGCTACATGGGATTGTACCATGCTATTGTACACTGTCAGATTTGCATCTATCTACTCTGGTGATTTGTCCAGTATGCGGCAATGAGCCTGAGGATCTACGCCATATGATGTTTGCGTGCGAAAGAGCCAAGGCTGTGTGGAAGGAGCTGGGGCTGGAAACATCGATCGCGAATGCAGCAGCCCATGAGCGGTCAGGTTTGGTAATCCTGGAGAAACTTCTTTGCTCTGAGCTATCAGGAGAGGTAAAACTACCAATGGATAATGGTGTGGAAGCAGTTATGGTGACTGGACGGTATTTATGGTGGGATCGCCGGAAGATCAGTCACCAGGAGAATGTTGGTAGCCCGATTAGTTCAACTATGAGCATTCGTGGTATCGTGGCAAACTCACTAGCTGCCAAGGCAAATGAACCTATGAAACAGATTAGATGGGTGAGACCAGCTAAAGGGGTGATTAAACTCAATGTTGACGCGAGCTATCATGTGGATGAGGGCGCGGGAGCAACTGGAGCTGTCTTACGAGATAGCTCAGGAGCGTTTATTGCTGCTTCTTGTTCATTTCGACAGTATGCCATGGATGTTCCCTCTATGGAAGCATTAGCACTCTTGGAAGGACTGCGATTGGCAGAGCATTTGGGTATTTATGCACTGGTTGTCGAGTCCGACTCACAGGAGATAGTACAAGCTATGAAGGATCCTTCGGAGTACCGTGTTTCAGCTGCGGTGTTGACGGATGATTGCCGACAGGTGTTGAGTTCCTTCGGCAGGGAAACGATTGTTCACTGTGCTAGGGAGAGTAATGGGGTAGCGCATTGGCTAGCCAGGACTAGTTATAGAAGGAAGTTAAATGAGGTCTGGCAAGAGCATCCCCCTGATTTCTTAATCCCTCCCTTGTAACTGATATGATTATTATGTAATAAAGGTCGCTGAAGTTCAAAAAAATGACGCCTTTAAAGTGGAGGACAAGAAGTCCAAACAATGATATAACACAAGCAACAAAGGGAAGCGAAATAAAAGCTCCGACAAGATTCATGGATTCCTAGGAGCAGCAACACAACTCAAACAGGTAATAAAATGAGACTCTGGAGCCCTCAAACATGCCCAAAGCACCAATGCTACGAATGGAACCAGTTCGAAAGGGGATCAGCCAATAGAGGGGCTAGGTCACTGCCATCAGCTGGTTGCCCAGCAAACCAGCGCCATCCTGTTCCATCGTCAGAAGGAGCCCCCAACTCCTCGCCCCGGCTCAAAGGGTGTCGCACCGTCCGATGATGGAATGCTCACCAACCTAGAGCGCGAATGAAGACTGGCGTTAGAGCACCAAAGGGAGGTCTTCGAGCACAACCACCTCGCCAAACCACACTCCTCGCGAGAGCACCACCGTCGATGCATGGACTCGACACACAACGAGAAGAAGCCACCATCTACAGATCTCACCTTAGTGACCAGTAATAGAGGATGACCTTGCTCACTTGACGGAGCCTCCTCGAAGGATACGACGACACATCGCCTGGTTTGGAACCTGCCATACCAAGGGTTTTCACCTAGAGCCGATGGTGAATGGGGCCACCCACGATGACACCTCCAAGGAGGAAAATGGCGCACACGAGCGTCGCCATCACCGGCACCGACGTGGTCGGGCGGAGCTTTCGCTCGGGACTAGACCCCCACCAACTAGGTTCTCAGCCATGGCCGACCAAAGACAGAGGCAAACGATGCCCGGAAGAGATGGAGTGGCAGCAACAACCACACCCTCATGTCGGACGCTCCCGGAGTGAGCCACCTCGCCGCCCACATGGCCGGGACGACATACAAGCACCCACGCAACGACACCCATCGGAAGGATGCCACTGTGCCCACTGTCCGAAGCCGCCGCATGAAAGTGATAGTTATCAACTAGAGGGGGGTGAATAGGCGATTTTTATGAAAGTCTTCAAAACACGAGGGCTTTGAAGACAAACAGGTAATACTGAACCTATATATATGCAGCGGAATGTAAACTACACTAGGCAGGTACTCCCTCCGTCCGGAAATACTTGTCATCAAAATGGATAAAAGGGGATGCATCTAGATGTATTTTAGTTCTAGATACGTCTCTTTGTATCCATTTTGATGACAAGTATTTTTGGACAGAGGGAGTAGCAGTCGAGCAAGCAGTTCAGTGAAAGCACGAAGACTAACAACAACTAGGTAGACATGATCAGAATGGAAGACAGTATGATGCCAAACATATATAAGTATTCACTTAGTGAAGTCAAATGGATCAGGCAGGCAAGCAATGACTTCACGAAGACAAACTAAAAAGTAAGGAGTGTAGGGGATAGAACCAGTTGCTTGGTGAAGACAAGGATTTGGTAGTCCAGTTTCAGTTGCTGTGACAACTGTACGTCTGGTTAGGGAGGCTGAGATTGAACTCAGAAGACTGTGTCTTCACCTTATTCCCCTAGAGCTAAGAACACTTAGTCATCGCCCTATCACTCAGGTAAGTCTTCAAGGTAGACTTCCAAACATTGACAGACCTCGTTCACAGGCAATCCATAGTGACTCTTGGATCCTCAAAACGTGACGCCTAACCGGCTCGAGGATGCACAATGCTCAAGTGTAACAAGTCTTCAAATCACGCGGACAGAAAGACTTCAGTGATGCCTAACGCTCTTTGGATTTGGGTGTTTTGGGCTTTTGTCCTCGCAAGGATCTCTCTCTCTCTCTCTCTCTCTCTCAAGTGCTTCGGATGTGGGTTGCTCTCAAACGACAAAAGCCGTGCACTAACTCTAAGCAGCCACCAATTTATGGTGTAGGGGGTGGGCTATTTATAGCCAAGTGGCGACACGACCTGATATGTCATAAATGACCCTGGGTCACTAAGGAACCAACATGTGTCCAATGGTCGGATTTCAAACACACGCGACAGCTTGGCTTGGGATACAAGCAAAGCTGACTCATCCAGCTGTGGATAAGATTTGCTCTTATTGTCTTCGCTCGAAGACATAGGGTTTGGTTGAGCATCACATCAGTCAGTCTGACTTTGTTCACTTGGACCCCACTTAATAGTGAAGGAAATATGCCCTAGAGGCAATAATAAATTTGTTATTTATATTTCCTTATAACATGATAAACTATTATTATTCATGGAAACTTAGTACATGTGTGAATACATAGACAAACATAATGTCACTAGTATGCCTCTAGTTGACTAGCTCGTTGAATCAAAGATGGTTAAGTTTCCTAGCCATAGACATGAGTTATCATTTGATTAACGGGATCACATCATTAGAGAATGATGTGATTGACTTGACCCATTCTGTTAGCTTAGCACTTGATCGTTTAGTTTGTTGTTATTGTTTTCTTCATGACTTATACATGTTCCTATGACTATGAGATTATGCAACTCCCGAATACCGGAGGAACACTTTGTGTGCTGCCAAACGTCACAATGTAACTGGGTGATTATAAAGGTGCTCTACAGGTGTCTCTGATGGTACTTGTTGAGTTGGCATAGATCGAGATTAGGACTTGTCACTCCGATTGTCGGAGAGGTATCTCTGGGCCCTCTCGGTAGTGCACATCACTATAAGCCTTGCAAGCAATGTGACTAATGAGTTAGTTGCGGGATGATGCATTATGGAACGAGTATAGAGACTTGTCGGTAACGAGATAGAACTAGGTATGGTGATACTAACGATCGAATCTCGGGCAAGTAACATACCGATGACAAAGGGAACAACGTATGTTGTTATGCGGTTTGACCGATAAAGATCTTCGTAGAATATGTAGGAGCCAATATGAGCATCCAGGTTCCGCTATTGGTTATTGACCGGAGATGTGTCTCGGTCATGTCTACATAGTTCTCGAACCCGTAGGGTCCACATGCTTAACGTTCGGTCACGATTTATATTATGAGTTATGTGATTTGATGACCTAAGTTTGTTCGGAGTCCCGGATGAGATCGGAGACATGACGAGGAGTCTAGAAATGATCGAGCCGTAAAGATCGATATATTGGAAGGCTATATTCGGACATCGGAAAGGTTCCGAGTGATTCGGGTATTTTTCAGAGTACTGGAGAGTTACGGGAATTCGTATTGGGCCTTAACGGGCCATACGGGAAAGTAAACAAAAGGCCTCAAGGGTGGCCGGACCCCTCCCCATGGACTGGTCCGAATTGGACTAGGGAGGGGGCGCCTCCTTCCTTCCTTCTCCTTCTCCTTTCCCCTTTTCCTACTCCATGAGGTGGAATCCTACTAGGAGTAGGGAGTCCTAGTAGGACTCTACACTTTGGGCGCATCCTATGAGGGCCGGCCTCCTCCTCCCTCCCTCCTTTATATACAGAGGCAAGGGGGCACCTTAGAACACACAAGTTGATCATTGATCTCTTAGCCGTGTGGGGTGCCCCCCTCCATCATAATCTACCTCGGTCATATCGTTGCGGTGCTTAGGCGAAGCCCTGCGTCGGTAGCTTCTTCATCACCGTCATCACGCCGTCGTGCTGACAAAACTCTCCCTCGACACTTTCCTGGATCGGAGTTTGTGGGACATCACCGAGCTGAACGTGTGGAGATTGCGGAGGTGCCGTACGTTCGGTACTAGGATTGGTCGATCGTGAAGACGTACGACTACATCAACCGCGTTGTCATAACGCTTCTGATTTCGCTCTATGAGGGTACGTGGACAACACTCTCCCCTCTCGTTGCTATGCATCAACATGATGTTGCATGTGCGTAGGAAATTTTTGAAATTACCACGTTCCCCAACAGTGGCATCAGAGCCATGTTTATGCATAGATGTTATATGCACGAGTAGAAAACAAGTGAGTTGTGGGTGACAATAGTCATACTGCTTACCAGAATTTCATACTTTGATTCGGCGGTATTGTTGGATGAAGCGGCCCGGACCGACATTACGCGCACGCTTACGCGAGACTAGTTCTACCGACATGCTTTGCACACAGGTGGCTGATTGGTGTCAGTTTCTCCAACTTTAGTTGAATCGAGTGTGGCTACGCCCTGTCCTTGTTGAAGGTTAAAACAACACATACTTGACGAAAAATCCTTGTGGTTTTTGATGCGTAGGTAAGAACGGTTCTTGCTAAGACTGTAGCAGCCACATAAAACTTGCAACAACAAAGTAGAGGACGTCTAACTTGTTTTTGCAGGGCATGTTGTGATGTGATATGGTCAATACATGATGCTATATTTTATTGTATGAGATGATCATGTTTTGTAACGAAGTTATCGGCAACTAGCAGGAGCCATAAGGTTGTCGCTTTATTGTATGAAATGCAATCGCCATGTAATTGCCTTACTTTATCACTAAGCGGAAGCGATAGTCGTAGAAGCAATAGTTGGCGAGACGACAACGATGCTACGATGAAGATCAAGGTGTCATTCCGGTGACGATGGTGATCATGACGATGCTTTGGAGATGGAGATCAAAAGCACAAGATGATGATGGCCATATCATATCACTTATATTGATAGCATGTGATGTTTATCTTTTATGCATCTTATTTTGCTTTGATTGACGGTAGCATTATAAGATGATCTCTCACAAAATTTCAAGGTATAAGTGTTCTCCTTGAGTATGCACCATTGCCAAAGTTCGTCGTGCTGAGACACCATGTGATGATTGCTACGTCTTGAGCTTGTGTTGGTTTTCCTTGAAGAGGAAAGGGTGATGCAGCAATAGTAGCGTAAGTATTTCCCTCAGTTTTTGAGAACCAAGGTATCAATCCAGTAGGAGGCTCCTCAAAAGTCCCATGCACCTACACAAACAAACAAGAACTCGCAACCAACACAATAAAGGGGTTGTCAATCCCTTCAAGTCCACTTGCGAAAGTGAGATCTGATAGAGATAATATGATAAGATAAATATATTTTTAGTATTTTATGATATAGATTGGAAAAGTAAAGATGCAAATAAAAGTAGATTAAAAGCTTATATGATAAGAGATAGACCCGGGGGCCATAGGTTTCACTAGTGGCTTCTCTCAAGATAGCATAAGTATTACGGTGGGTGAACAAATTATTGTCGAGCAATTGATAGAAAAGCGAATAATTATGATATTATCTAGGCATGATCATGTATATAGGCATCACGCCCGTGACAAGTAGACCGACTCCTGCCTGCATCTACTACTATTACTCCACACATCGACCGCTATCCAGCATGCATCTAGAGTATTAAGTTCATAAAGAATAGAGTAATGCTTTAAGAAAGATGACATGATGTAGAGGGATAAACTCGTGCAATATGATATAAACCCCATCTTTTTATCCTTGATGGCAACAATACAATACGTGCCTTGCTGCCCCTGCTGTCACTGGGAAAGGACATCGCAATATTGAACCCAAAGCTAAGCACTTCTCCCATTGCAAGAAAGAACAATATAGTAGGCCAAACCAAACTGATAATTCGAAGAGACTTGCAAAGATAACTTAATCACACATAAAAAAATTCAGAGGATATTCAAATATTTCTCATAGATAAACTTGATCATAAACCCACAATTCATCAGATCTCGACAAACACACCGCAAAAAGAGTTACATCGAATAGATCTCCAAGAAGATTGAGGAGAACATGGTATTGAGATCCAAAGAGAGAGAAGAAGCCATCTAGCTAATAACTATGGACCCGAAGGTCTGTGGTAAACTACTCACAACTCATCAGAGAGGCCTTGGAGATGATGTAGAGGCCCTCCGTGATCGATTCCCCCTCCGGCGGAGCGCCAGCAAAGGCTCCAAGATGGGATCTCGCGGATACAGAAGGTTACGGCGGTGGAAATAGTTTTTCGTGGTCGCCTTTGATGTTTTCGGGGTACATGGGTATATATAGGAGGAAGAATTAAGTCGGTTGACGCTCGAGGGGCCCACGAGGGTGGGGGGCGGGCCCAGCCCTAGGGGGCGCACCCGGCACCCTCGTGGCTGCCTCCCTTGTTTCTTGACTTCCACTCCAAGTCCTCTGGATCACGCTTGTTCCAAAAATTACGCTCCCGAAGGTTTCATTCCGTTTGGACTCTGTTTGATATTCCTTTTCTTCGAAACACGGAAATAGGCAAAAAAAATAGCAATACGGGAAGGGCCTCCGGTTAGTAGGTTAGTCCCAAGAATGATATAGATGTGTAAAGTAAAGCCCATAAACATCCAAAACGTGTAATATAATAGCATGAAACAATCAAAAATTATACATACGTTGGAGACGTATCAAGCATCCCCAAGCTTAATTCCTGCTCGTCCTCGAGTAGGTAAATGATAAAAACAGAATTTTTGATGTGGAATGCTACCTAGCATAATTCTCAATGTAATTTTCTTTATTGTGGCATGAATGTTCAGATCCAAATGATTCAAAATAAAAGTTCATATTGACATAAGAAATAGTAATACTTCAAGCATACTAATCAAAGTAATCATGTCTTCTCAAAATAACATGGCTAAAGAAAGTTATCCCTACAAAATCATATAGTCTGGCTGTTGCTCTATCTTCATCACACAAAGTATTTATTCATGCACAACCCCGATGACAAGCCAAGCAATTGTTTCATACTTTAGTAATCTCAAACTTTTTCAACTTTCACGCAATACATGAGCGTGAGCCATGGACATAGCACTATATGTGGGATAGAATGGTGGTTGTGGAGAAGACAAAAAGGAGAAGATAGTCTCACATCAACTAGGCGTATCAACGGGCTTTGGAGATGCCCATTAATAGATATCAATGTGAGTGAGTAGGGATTGCCATGCAACAGATGCACTAGAGCTATAAATGTATGAAAGCTCAACAAAAGAAACTAAGTGGGTGTGCATCCAACTCGCTTGCTCACGAAGACCTAGGGCATTTTGAGGAAGCCCATCATTGGAATATACAAGCCAAGTTCTAGAATGAAAAGTTCCCACTAGTATATGAAAGTGACAATATAGGAGACTCTCTATCATGAAGATCATGGTGCTACTTTGAAGCACAAGTGTGGTAAAAGGATAGTAGCATTGTCCCTTCTCTCTTTTTCTCTCATTATATATTTTTTCTTTTTCTTCCTTTTTTTCTTTTCTCTTTTTTTCCTTTTGGGCCTCTTCTTTTTTTGGCCTTTCTCTTTTTTTCCTTTTTTTATAAAGTCCGAAGTCTCATCCCTACTTATGGGGGAATCATAGTCTCCATCCTTTCCTTACTAGGACAATGCTCTAATAATGAAGATCATCACACTTTTATTTACTCACAACTCAAGATTACAACTCAATACTTAAATAAGATATGACTCTATATGAATGCCTCCGGCGGTGTACCGGGATATGCAATGAATCAAGAGTGACATGTATGAAAATTATGAAGGTGGCCTTGCCACAAATACGAGGTCAACTACATGATCATGCAAAGAGCAATATGACAATGATGATGCGTGTCATAATAAACAGAATGGTGGAAAATTGCATGGCAATATATCTCGGAATGGCTATGGAAATGCCATAATAGGTAGGTATGGTGGCTGTTTTGAGGAAGGTATATGGTGGGTGTATGGTACCGGTGAAAGATGCGCGGCACAAGAGAGGCTAGCAATGGTGGAAGATGAGAGTGTGTATAATCCATGGACTCAACATTAGTCATAAAGAACTCATATACTTATTGCAAAAATCTACAAGTCATCAAGAACAAAGTACTAGGCCCATGCTCCTAGGGGGGATAGATTGGTAGGAAAAGACCATCACTCGTCCCCGACCGCCACTCATAAGGAAGACAATCAATAAATAAAATTGTGCTCCAAATTCATCACAAAGCGGTTCACCATATATGCATGCTACGGGAATCACAAACTTCAACACAAGTATTCTTTAAATTCATAATCACCCAACTAGCATGACTCTAATATCACCATCCTAATATCTCAAAACAATTATCAAGCATCAAATTGATCATAGCATCCAATTCACTTCCTATGATAGTTTTTATTATACCCAACTTGGATGCCCATAATTCTAGGACCAATTTTATAACCATAGCTAATACCATGATGTTCTAAGAGACTCTCAAAATAATATAAGTGAAGCATGAGAGATCAACAATTTCTTCAAAATTAAGCCACCGCCGTGCTCTAAAAGATATAAGTGAAGCACTAGAGCAAAAACTATCTAGCTCAAAAGATATAAGTGAAGCACATAGAGTATTCTAATAAATTCTAATCAAGTGGGCTTATCCCAAAAGGTGTGTACAGCAAGGATGATTGTGGTAAAGTAAAAAAGCAAAGACTAATATCATACAAGACGCTCCAAGCAAAACACATATCATGTGGCGAATAAAAATATAGCTCCAAGTAAAGTTACCGATAAACGAAGACGAAAGAGGGGATGCCTTCCGGGGGCATCCCCAAGCTTAAGCTTTTGGCTATTATTGAATATCTTGGGGTGCCATGGGCATCCCCAAGCTTAGGCTGTTGCCACTCCTTATTCCATAATCCATCAAATCTTTACCCAAAACTTGAAAACTTCACAACACAAAACTCAACAGGAAATCTCATTAGCTCCGTTAGTGCAAGAAAGAAAAACCACCACATAAGGTACTATGATGAACTCATTATTTATTTATATTGGTGTTAAACCTACTGTATTCCAAGTTCTCTATGGTTCATACCCCTACATACTAGCCATATGTGCATCAAAATAAGCAAACAACACATGAAAAGAAGAATCTGTCAAAAACAGAACAGTCTGTAGAAATCTGTAACTCTCGAGTACTTCTGGAACTCTAAAAATCCTACCAAAATAGGAAGTTGTAGCGACCAAACCTCAAACAGTCTGATCTCTGTGCTTTAGTGTCATCCCTAGATCAGTAATGCTGACACGCACAGTACTCGAAGGATTTATAACAGAGTAGCAATCACACACTTACATCGAATGTCTCAAAAGAGAACTCATTATAATAAATATGGCTTCAGGCCATCTAATGACGATAACAGCGGAAGGCTTGGAAGATAAGTGAGTCCATCAACTCCAATGGCATCACTGAGTATAAGACCACAACCTAAGGTACCTTACTCATCGTCTAAAAAGTCTGCAACATTAATGTTGCAGCCCGAAAACAGGTCAGCACATGGAATATGCTGGCAATGTAACACATAGAGAGTAATGAACAGAATAATGCTATCACTACATGCATATACGGCTGGTGGAAAGCTCTATGGTTACAGTTTTGCATAAAGCCAATTTTTCCCTACAACAAAGGAATAAATTTTATTTAACTATCATGGTGGTTTTTAAACATTGAGAAGGTAAACCCCCTCTCAATCCCAATTAAGCATCATCATTAAACCCAACAAATTAAATTAAAGTAACATGATGAGATTCACATGATAATCCAAGTACTAGATACTCAGAACGTCCATAACCGGGGACACAGC
Organism: Triticum dicoccoides; assembly: GCF_002162155.2. Taxonomy (NCBI): domain Eukaryota; kingdom Viridiplantae; phylum Streptophyta; class Magnoliopsida; order Poales; family Poaceae; genus Triticum; species Triticum dicoccoides. Next base: position 616,760,340 of record NC_041381.1, read on the forward strand.
TAACCATGATTAGTTTATACACTCTGCAGAGGTTTGCGCACTTTTCCCCACAATACTCGATCTCCTCCATTGGTTTTCTCGCACTACATGGTGTTTGAGAAACAGATGACCGGGACATAATCTTTCAGAAGCGCTAGCACCTTACGATCGAGTAGACAGTTACACCTACTTTCGCCTACATCTACTAGTCTACCACTGTAAGAGTTCGCACGACTTAATCAACTATGCTAGAGCCCATAGTAGCTTGTGGCTGCACACGGAAGTTTCTAGCATGAATAATCTCATGATCCCTTTAAGACTGGGTGGCGGTCCATAAAAAAACAGGAAATCATTGGGATTCCTAGGTGCCTCAATCCACCCAGATGTGTATTAAAGTTGCCACCTTAAATAAACCATTAATCAACAATCTCACATCTGTCATGGATTCACTCACCCAATCCACGTCTACTAGCATAGCATAGTAATGTAAGCAAACGTAGAAGTAACTCCCAAGGGTTTGATAATAAAACAGGTGATAGGTACTGCCTCATCTACTTCCCAAAACCCACATATTAATCAGATCCTAATTATGTAATTGTTTGAGGATTGATCTAATGCAATAAAACTAGGTAGTAAAGAGGTATGATCAAAGTGTTACTTGCCTTGCTGATGATCCGTGAAACCTAGAGATTTGAAGTAGCAAGTGGCGCACTCCGGGTACTCTATCGCAAACAAACAAGCATACAATAAACACTCATATAATGCACAGATAAGACTAAAATAAGAGATCTAACTAGAAAGTTCAACTTAAGAACTTCGGTTTGCAAAAAGAATCAAATCAAACAAAGCAACGAAAATCAAACGGCGAAAGAAACAAGCTTCGTTTACTAATCTGGAGCTAAGTCAAATTTTATAGTAGCAAAAACTTGTTTGAGTTGGTTAAACGGAAAGATGATTTCGAGATGAAACTCTAGGCACTTGAATCGCCTGATTCCGATAAATGAGCGAAAGTTATACTAGAACGAAAATCGGATCAGAAATCGCGATCGGAATAATCGCGGAAAATCCGAGAAAAAGAAAAACGGACGAACAGGCTAATGAATGAACGTTCGCTGTCTGCGGCTAAACGACAAAAACCGTTCATTAAAACGAACGTACGGACAAACGTCCGCAAAAATAACTAAACCGAGAAAAACCGACGAACCGATCTAAAAAAACGGATCTAGGGTTTAAAAAAATTGCGGAAAGAAAGCCCGGAGGAAGCGTGGCCTTGAGTTTCTCGCCCCTTTGCCTTAGGATTCGTTAATTCTCTTTCTATATGGGACGGGGAAGGGATATAACTCAGCGCTAGAGTGTCACCTTGACGTGGTGGAAGTCATCAGTTCGTGCATGATTATCCCTAAACCCAATGTGAGTTTTTTCTATTTTGACTTACTCCCCCGCCATGAGCGAATGGGAATTGATAAGAGGCTTGTGGGATTGATGTGATAGGGTAGGGTTGGCTATACTGCTGGTGGTGAACTCCAGGCTAATAATCTGAAGCGCATGGATACAAGTTATCCTTGGAAGGAAAGACAATTCCGAATCTGCTTTGTCTACGAATAAGGAAGCTATAAGAAATGAAACTATGAATCTCATGGAGACTTCAATCCTGGCTCTTGGGCAACTGCGTAAATTTATGGAATCACTTACTTTACTATATCTTTTTTTGCATAGAAAAAAGAAGGGGAATATTGATATATATTAGAGGGTATTGATATATATTATGATACGATGTGCTTTTTTGGTATCCTAAATATAAGATTAATACTTCAAGTTGATGATTTGAGAAAGAGATGGTTGAATCAAAATAATTCCTTTTTTGAAGTTCAATTTTTATCAGAGGACAATATGAATATTATACCTTGGAGGAACGAATTTTCAATAGCATAACTTGGGCTCCTAGAATATGGCGCCCTTGGGACAACGGTTTTATAAAAAAAAAACGGCGGCGGCGTCGGCGGCTACCTCGTCGGGTCCGGCGGGGCTGGGTGGCGTCGGCGGCGGCGGAGGG